>NW_006411054.1:7391-9040 GCF_000296735.1 Chrysochloris asiatica
TAAGATGGGAAAGGATTCATTTGCTAGTTTTTAATTAAGAATTAATTAATCCCGATTTTATAAGTTATAAAGCATTATTTTTAATCAAAAAGACTAAAATTGAATTCTTCATATGCTCCTCATAGCTGCCCTTTTCACAACCTTCCTTTATCTATGATATTGAAAATTTGATCGTTTTATGCTTTGGCAAAAATGTTAGTCTCACTTTGAATGATTCTATTTCTCTAATACTCAATCTCAATCCACTAAAATTCTATCAACTGCACATTCAATTTTTATCTAAAATTTAACCATCATAGTAATCATCATGGGTTAATGAAAACATAACCTCAGCACTAGAAAGTTATTTTTGTAGTCCAAGGCACTGTCACCATATCCATGGTTTATTGCAATAGTGTCTTAAGAGAGGGAAGGTTCAAATAGTCTTTTTTTCTTGCTGTGTCTCAACACTTCAAATAATGTAAGGCACATAATAGATATTCAACAAATGCTTATTGAATTAATGAATGAATAAATGAATATAAACATTATTGTCCTGTAGAATTCCTAGTTAATAAACAGTTTTAAGAACAGAACTACTCTAGCTTATTTTGCACCAAATGTTGAATTATCATGTAGTCATCTCCAGCTTGAAAAAGGTAAAGTACACCAATACTTCAGATAACAGTTACTCTAATACAATAATGCTGAACAGTAGTGTCACTAAAGATAATGCTATATTTCTCTGTCACAGTTGATGTTAGTTAAAGCTGACAGCAAATTAAATACTTCTCACTGATTGGATTCAAGCTTCAAAATAATTAAAAGCTTGCAAATATGCTTTTAGTCAAACTTAAGTAAGAATGCAAGAAGAAAAAAATTCAAAGTATATATATAATTTTTTCCCCCTCTATTTCTCAAAGAGAATTTCCACACCAGGTTTTCAAAAGGCATTTTCTTTCTTGGAAAACAAACACATATATACAATGTCAATTAAAAATCATAGATAATATTTTTTCTTTATAAATAGAAATATGTGAACATTTTACCCTACATTCTTTTTACATGTACTGAATTCTATTCCAGGAATTAATTGCGGGAAAATTTGTTTTTGCTTTATTGTGTCTATGTTAGTTGGCTCTTCAATCTGGAATATGCCAAAGATACAGTAAAGAAAATAAAGATTCGTTGATAATTAGTGGTGACTGGAAGGTGAAAAGTTGGAAAAAATGAAGATGGATCAATATCTGGAAAATATGGTCTTGAAAGGAATATATTTAATCACTGTACCAAAAATTGTCCAAGTTCAGGCATTTCAGAAGGTCGTAAACAACCAAGAACAGAAAATATAGAAGTATGGTCCAAAAACAAGTATCCATGAATTGACAGAATACTTTATTGACGTTTTATCAAATGTAGTAAAGTAAGCTCTCATACATTTATGCTAAGAAATTTGGAAGACAGCTACGAAGCCAACCAATTGGAAGAGATTCATAGGTGTGCCAATTTCAATGACTGGCAATCCAATAGAGTGAATATCATCATTAAAATCACACACATGTAAAATTGAACTGAAGAAAATTAAACAAGAATTTCCCCAGTATAGGGACATGAAAATGCTAGAATTTTAACCTGGATTCAGAAAAGAATGTGGAATGAAGAATATCATT
>NW_006411054.1:9820-12091 GCF_000296735.1 Chrysochloris asiatica
AAACTTGCTTGTTCTTTATTATATCTGGATTTTGCATCAGGCTTGGCCTCCAAGCTCCAGTTCTTTGCACTTGATCCTGTGGCCCACTCTACTACCTGCCAATATTGGGAGTCTTTCGGCTTCTTAACTGTGAGACCTGTCTTCCTGCCTACCTGTCATTTGATTTGTGAATCTTGGTTCATATGCCCTGGACTTGGGAGTCTCTTTCCTCTACAACTAGCTGAAACATTCCTTTGATATAAACTTCTCTTTTTGCAAACATATATAAATCCTGGTGTGGCACTGCAAGTTCATGTGCTGGACTGCAAAGTTGATTTGAACTGCAAGGTCGGTGGTTCAAGATCACCAACTGTTCCTCAGAAACCCTATACAGGGTTTCTCTGGGTTGGAACTGATTGAATGACATTTAACAATAAAACCAAAAAGTTTCTCTTGTTATGTTTCCCTAGTGGACCCAGAGTTATAAATTTGATACAGTGATTCTAGAGAAACAAAATCATAAGAATGAGTTTTCTAAATTGGTTCTCAAAGCTGAATGAATAATCACTCCAAGGGAATATCCCACTAGGACATGACAAGATGCAGAATTGAAGGGAAGAGACGACAGAAATAGCCTATACCAGCAGACTCTGATCCAAATCAGTTCTGGCCAGCTGTTGGCTAGTCTCTTCCTATAAGCAACTAAACATACTTATGGGGTAGAGAAAAAGGGAAAAGTAAAAGAAAAAGATTGGTGATAGGCCAGAAAGGCACATCTGGACCATCTTAAAATTTCTAAGGTGAATATGAACACAAGAGTCCACTAGGCAGTATTGCAGATTTATGCTTAATTCTCTGCTTTTCTCTTGTTTCTTGCTTTTAGTTTGTTTGTTTATTTCCCTCACAGTTGTATTTATTTTGTTCTGGATTTTACAGTTTTTCCTTTTTTTTTTTTTGGTCCTCCTTCACTTTTGTGGGAATGTTTTCTTTTTTTACCTTACCAAACAGGAGCAGAAACTGTGGCCATCCAGTGTGGCCATCCAGGCCAACCACAACCCATACCCTCTTCAACCTCCAAAACTTGGCCTTTATCAATTTCTGCTGTTACATATGGATCAAAACAACAATAAACATCATCTAAATTCACCCAGAAATTAATTTCATGAACATCAACAAATGCTGAACAAGATCATATGTTGATCGCACCTACCAGAAGGCAATTGATGAGTGCTCAAGAGTACACCAACACTCATTCTTCAACTTAATACAACTACAGTGGCACAAAAAGGCCTTGAAATATACATACAATCTCTGTTCACATTTAAAAAAAAAAAACATACAGAGTAGTTCAAACAAATGACCAAGAAATGGCTAGAGTGAGAAAATGTTTCTGAGGAAAAAGAGAAACTGGAACTACCAGCAAAAAATATTCTAGAAAATGATATTTTTTGAGACCACTAATCCTGGTGTGGCAATATGGGTTAATGCTCTGGACAGCAAGGTAGGTTTGATCCATAAGGTCAGTGGTTCAAGCTTCTTAGACATAGCATACAAGGTCTATGAGTAGGAACTGACTTCATGTAACTTAATAAAAACAATCTATTGACAGAAAGGTTGAGGAAAACAAGAAAGAATTCAAAAAGTGTTACAGGAAAAATAAAACAAATATGTATAGAGCTGGTGGGGATAAAAAACCTGCAAATAGAAATCTAGAAGATTAATATTAAGATATAAGAAATGGACAAGACACTGAAAAGGTATAAAAGTATATTTTAATCAATGGAAGCAATAATTAGTAAACTCAAAGATAAATCACTCAATACTAGTAAGTTAGAAGAACAACCAAAGAAAAGAACGAAAGGACATCTAAAATAATTGTGGGACTAGACGAAGAGGAATAACTTATGGGTGATTGAAACTTTAGAATAGGAAGATACAAAGCCACAGACACGACAGTTGAAGAGTTGCTGAAAGAAAATTTCCTTACATCATGAAACATTAAGAAGTATTTAAGAGATTTCTGGTTTGCCAGACGGCCAGACGGCACAGATCAAAAAGAATCACACAAGTCCACAGAGGAAATAGTTGAAGAGCTACTGGAAGAAAATTTCTCCAACCACCTGGAAAGACGAAAAAATAAACATACAAGAAGCTGAATGAACTCCAAGAAGAGCAGACCCCAAAAGAAAATCACCAAGACATATCACCAAGACTTAAAGATAAGGAGACGCTTCTGAAAGCAGCCAGAGAAAGCAGAAGGGTCACATACAAAGGCAAGCAAGTCAGATTAAG
>NW_006411055.1:0-1163 GCF_000296735.1 Chrysochloris asiatica
ATGGTAAGGTAGAGGGTCAGAGAAACTGAGAAAGACTCCCAGTGAGATAGATTGGCAAAGTGGCACCATCAATGGGCTGAATGAAGTGTGGCAACAATTGTGATGTTGGCCCAGTACCGGGTAGTGTTTCATTCTATTGCATATAGGGTCATAATGAGTTGGCACAGACTCGATGGCACCTAACAACAACAACAACAGCCTGAAATAATTTGAATGTCCATGAAAGAGGATCACTTATAAACATTAGAATCTTTTAATATTGTCATGAAAATTAATAGTTTATGATAAAATGATTTTATGCTGACTGCCAATAGATGCTGAGGTATTTAGAACCACAAGAGACCTCATGTCCAACAGAACAGAATGGTGCTCAGTCCTGGGCCACTTGCACAATCATTGGTATGTTTGGGTCCATTGTTGTCATCACTATGTAATTTTGCCGTGGTTGCTCTTAAGTGCTGTTGAGTCAGTTCTGAGTCATAGTAACCTTGTATAGGGTTTTCAAGGAGCAGTTGGTGAGCTTGAATCTATGACCTTCTGGTTCAACCCGACACTGCAGTCCAGTGCCACACCAGGAAGGGACTCATCTTCCTGCACTATAGCAGAAAATATTCTGTCACAATTGGTAGGACTTTCATCATTTATCTAATTTTCTGAATTAGATCACAAGGCCATTCTTCCTAGTCTGTCTTAGTCGGTATGATGTACTGAAACCTACCCACCATGGTGACCCTGTGGGTATTTGAAATGGCAAGGGTATAACTTCTAATGTCAGAACCACAAGTAAACCATCACAGAACAAGAAACTGAGGGAGAGTAACTTTAGCTAATAGTATTTTCTCAAATGCAAGGGAAGGCAAGAATGCATGGCAAGAACATCAGAGTTTTTGAATCATAGGAATGTTGTGAAGACTCTTCTGTATAAGCAAATTTACATATACTATCTGAAGAATGAAATGTATTTAGTTTTGCTAAAGGTAATACAGAAACGGCTGGAATCATACATTGACAGAGAACTTCCAGAGGTTCAAGCTGTATTCAGAAGAGGCCATGGAACGAGAGATATCATTGCAGATGTCCGATGGATCTTGGCTGAAAGCAGAGAATATCAGAAGGATGTTTACCTATGCTTTATTGACTACGCAAAGACTTTCAATTGTGTG
>NW_006411055.1:3713-12282 GCF_000296735.1 Chrysochloris asiatica
CATACTTTGGACATATTGTTAGAAGGGACCAGTCACTGGAGAAGGATATTATGTTTGGTAGGGTGGAGGGTCAGAGAAAAAGAGGAAGACCCCCAACGAAATGGATTGGCCAAGTGGCAGCATCGATGGACTCAAGAGTGGCAACAGTAGTGAAGTTGGCCCAGGATCGGGAAGTGTTTTGTTCTGCTGTGCATAAGGTCACTATGGGTCAGTACTGACTCAACGGCACCTTACAACAACAACAGCATCTGTTAATAATAAACTCTTACATAGCATAGAGAAAATATTGAAGATGTCAAGGATTTCATTTTACTTGGATTCACAATCAATGCTCATGGAAGCATCAATGAGTTATTCAAACAATGTAGCATATGGACAAATCACCTGAAAAGATCTCTTTAAGTGTTAAAAACTAAAAGGTCCCTCTGTGGAATAAGGTGCTCTGGAACTAAGTCATAGCATTTTTAATAACCTCATATGCATGCAAGTGCTATAAAGAAGGCCAAAGAAGAACTGATGTCTTTGAATTGTGATGTTGGAGAAGAATAGTGACAATACCATAGAGGGCCAACAGAATAAACCAATGAATTGGAAGAAATACAGTCAGAACGTGCCTTTGAAGCAAGAAGGGGGAACTTCATCTGAAATACTTTGGATGTGTGATCAGGAGGAGTCAGTCCCTGGAGAAGGATACCATCCTTGATAAAGTAGAAGGCTAATGACAAAGAAGAGGCCCCCCCTTAGATGGATTGATACGGTGGCTGCGTCATCGGGCTCCAACCCAGTCAGGACTGTGAGGTTGATGCAGAACCATGCAGTGTTTCATTGTGATGTCCACAGCGAATTGGGCCTGACTTGATGGCACCTAACAGTGAACATTAACAGTGTAGTATTTACCTTGTGCCAAACTATCTTCTAATTTCTATATTAATGATACTTACAGTAACTTAATAAGGTAGATACAATTATTATATCCATTATGTTGTTGTTGTTGTTAATTGCCGTGGAGTTGGTTCCGACTCATACCGACCCTGCACAGGGTTTCCAAGGCTGTAAATCTTTACGGGAGCAGAACACCTCATCTTTTTCCCGCGGAACCGCTGGTAGTTTCGAACTGCTGACCTTACGGTTCACAGCCCAATTCATAACCACTACGCTACCAGAGCTCCTTTATACAGATAAGAAAAATATGGCATAAGGTTATTAAGTAATTTAACCAACATCACATAGCTAGGATGGCCTATGGGGCTGGGATTTGAGCCTAAATTGTTTACTTTCAGAGTAGGTGTTCCTAACAAACAATCTTTACCAAACTTGAATATCTTCAACAAAAATGATACTGAGTTCTCCAGTTTGAGAGATATGAAAGTCTTTTAATTTGCTAATGCTTACACTGAAATATTATATAGTAAAATATTTCATAATAGACGTATTTTCCCTAGTGTTTCATCTTTTAGTTAAATATTGATGGTAAACGAAAGATGGCAGTGACTATAAAGTCATTTCTCCAAATTATAATGAAAACATACAAGAAACCCAAAATAGATTACATTATTTAAATCTACATAAAACTATATCCTATCAAAACTGGGATTAAAAAAAAAAATTAGGTTTTAGTAGTAATCATAAAGAAGCTATGGGTTCCCACTGATCAATAAGGAAGACGGAGAGCTGGAAAATCGAGGTAGTACTCAGTGCCTGATTGTTTAGCTTAAGTAAGATCCTCTTGAGTTCAGATAGGACAATAATAGACCAGGAGAAATAGTAGTCATTTGAGCACTGCAAAATAAGTAAACAGATGACAAATATTAACATAATAAAGAAAAAGAAAAACCAGGATGTTGGAGAACCGCAGAGTTTTCAGGTGAATTTCATTGTTGGCCATTTGCTGTTGGTTGCCACAGAGTTGGCTCCGAACCATGATGACCCCAAATCCAACAGAAGAAAACATGTGTCAGTACTGATCACTGGTGTGCTCTGCCATCACTGCTACTGGGCAGTCTGCATGCCTCCCAACCTAAGTGGCTCATCGCCTTTCACAATCTTGGACAATATTCTGCTGTGACCACAGGATTTTCAAGAACCAATTTTCAGAAGTAATCTACTAGACCTTTTTTTCTAGTATGCTTCAGTCTGGAAGGTGTACTGAAGCCTGTCCACCATGGCTGACCCTGGTGGTATTCGAAATACTGGAGGCATAGCTTCTCACATCAGAGCAACATGTAGGCCACCTCAGTATGATAAACCTACAGACAGGTGGTGTATGAAAACCTGACCTTTTTTTTTAGGGTAGAGGTAAGGAGTTAGTCAAATTTTGGCAAGGTGGAAGGAGAAGAGGAGGTAAGGCGAGACGAGGGAAGGATAATCTGTTTTATTGAACAAGCTAATGACAAAATTCCTTGAAAGTCAAGGCTAGAAAGATCTTTTGGCTCCAGAAACAACAGTGAACTAGAATGATCTGACTGAGACACTTGTCTGTCTGTCACCTCGTTAATTCCAGGGCTGATTGGGCAGACCTGCTGATTGGGTTGCTTCTTTAGGCATCACCTTTTTGAGTTTGCATAAACCAAAAATCACAAACATGTTTTCAAACAAATTTCTTTGTAAACTACAGGCCTCTTCTGCTAAAATCTCTAAACAATCTTGTAAGAAACAGTTTATAATCCCAATTTCAGTAAAGTTATCTATCAAATACAATAACAGGTTATAATTTCAATACAGTTCTTACTCTGGGGGCCATCGATAATGTGGTTTTCAGGAAGTGCAAAACTCCTTGAAAAAATTCATGTGCATCATTGTGTGTGTGAAGAGAACTTAAGAGTTTTCATCTCAAACAAAACAAAACAAAACTTAACAAGTCAGAGAAAGATAAAAACAAACAAACACTGATTTGTAACAAAACATTAATTTCTCTTTGGTGTACTCTTTCTTAAAAACTTGCATTGAATAGCACTTATTTGTACATCACTGCATTAATTTAGGTCATTGATATATAATATCTGTACAGTTATTAGAGAAGTTTTAACTTTGCAGATTAAAAAATACTGATTCCGTTTATTAATGCCAACTATCTGCCACGGACTACATGGCAAAAGGCATCATTTGAGACACGCATCACTATTGACGTTGTAGATATGTTGCCTAGGTCAGAGAGTGGCAAGCTTGATCTGGATAAGGGCACAGACTAAGTGTTAATGTTTCCCCGCCCATACAATATCTGTTCCAGTTGCTGGTTTCTGTTATTGTAATAGGAAAACAACTAGAGACAATGTGTAAACAAATGACCGTGGCCATTTTCCAATAACGCCTTATTTATCATTGTTGATGTTTGAATTTAACATAATTTTCATATGACACAAGATAATCCTCTTCTTTTGTCTTTTCTTCAACTGCTTAAAAATACAAAAGCCATTGGTATTTCATGGACTGCACACAAACAGGTTGTTGTTGTTGTTGTTAATTGCCATCGAGTCGGGACCGACCCATAGCGACCCTGTACAGGGTTTCCGAGGGTGTAAATCTTTACGGGAGTAGAAAGCCTCATCTTTCTCCCATGGAGCAACTGGTAGTTTCAAACCGCTGACCTTAAGGTTCGCAGCCCGATTCGTAACCACTACGCTACCAGAGCTCCTTTGCACACAAACAGGTAGTGGACCAGAATTTCCAACCCTTGATTGACTCTTATCTAGGAAAAAGAAACAGTCCCAAGGAATGGGGTTGGTGATTTTATAATATTTCTGTGACAAAATCCAACACAAGAAAAGTTATATATACTGGCTCCTGTATTTTATCATGTCTACTATGATAGAGAAACAAAGAATTTTTTGATGCAAATGGTGAATCTGCTTGACTGCTAACACAAATGTAGGCGGTTTTAGTTCACCCAAAGGCACTTCAGAAGAAAGGGCCATGATCAACTTCCAAATAAATTCCCGCCATTGAAAACCCTTTGGAGAACAGTTCTATTCACCATGAGTCAGAGTTGATTTGACAGCATCTGGTTTACTGGTTATTCGCAGGGACAGTTTCCTCCCTGATATTTGTACAGGCTAACATTTTCATTGATTCAACAGTAATTTATTGAGGATCTTTTGTATGCCAAATTAAAAAAAATAAAAAGAATCCATTGTGGTTAAGTTGACCCTTTAGGACAAAGTGGTGGTGGTAGTGGTTATGTGCCATGGAGTTGGTTTCAACTCATAGCGACCCTGTACAGGGTTTCCGAGGCTGTAAATCTTTACAGGAGTAGAAAGCCTTATCCTTCTCTTGCAGGACAGCTGGTAGTTTCGAACTGCTGACCCTGAGGCTCGCAGCCTGATTCATAACCACTACGCTGTCTATGTCCTATAGTTTTCGAGGCTGTAATCTTATTGGCTGCTGACTGTCACATATTTCTCTCACAAAGCAGCTGTTGGGTTTGAACTATCAATCTATTGGTTATTTGGTGAGCTTCTTAGCTGTTGTCCCACCAGAGGTCCTAGTTATGTTGGGCAGTAGTCTAGATACTGGTACCAGAGGCCTAACAAATCCATACTGCCACTGAGATGGACTATCACAGATGCTACATCAGACACAGGCTGTGACTTGCCTAAGTCTCTTCTTCTGATCCGAGTCAAGTTCTCTTAAGTTGTACACTAGGGAAGAACTGAGGAATGGTATCTCTTTTGCTCCTTTTTATGAACAGAGAAACTTAACCTAAGTCACAATGCTCTGAAAGTACAAGACAAAGTTGTTTGCCTTCAGAGTTAGACTATTTCTCTTTCATAATCTTCTCTTCCAAGTTGATGTTTGCCAATATTAAAGAGAAACAAAAGCACTTTAGTGTACTAGTCTCCAAAAAGATAAAGCCAGTGGAAGTCAAATACAAGTCCAGTTTGTCCCAGCCTCTTTATTTGGGTGTTCTCTTCTGGTACTTTTTGAGCATGAACTAGGCTACTTCATTAAACGTTACCAGTTGTTTCTAGGATCATTACAACACCTCCACTTAGCCTCATTGCTCAAGATGACTATCACACTACACCTTTCTGAAAGTTTTGTTTCTTCTCTTTTCTACAATCTCGACATTGACAATCGTTTGTATTAAGCTTTTATGACCTTATTAATGTTATGTGCAAGCTTAAATTAGATTTTCATTTAATAAATAGTAAAAAAAACAAGTAAGCAAATCAATGAGCACACTGGAATGAACTTAGATTTTGCTGAGACAAGGAGAAATCTCACCCTGAAGTTAGAATGCAACATAAAAAATGGAGGCAGAATGAAACTGGACATTTGAAGTTTACAGACTGTCTAGAGCTAAATGTCCTGGTGTGGTATGGTAGGACAAACACTAAACCAAGGTCTGCGGTTCAAACTCACCCAACACTCCTCAGAAACCCTATATAGGGCCGCTATGAGTTGCAACAGATTGGACAGCACTTAACCATAGCAACAACAGAGGTAAATGAAGACTGGGCAGGGCCAAACAATGGACAATGCTTCATCCTATTATATGTAAGGTCCTGGGTGAGTTGGAGCCAACTCCAGGACCACTAATAACAACCACAGTTCAAATCTGTCCAAGTCACTTCCCATGCCAGTACTCTTTCCCCCTCATTAGCAAAATCATGTTTCTTTTAACCTTTAATGTTACATATGTCCTCTGCTTCTGGAGCCAAACACACACACACACATATATATCTCCAGATAGAGAAATCACATCAAGAACTATAAAATGATCCAAAGAAAAATGGACACATTATCTAGGATGATGTTTTAATAGCATGTGAATGGAAATTTGAAAGAAAAGCTACAGCTAAATTCAAGTTATCTGCAGGGTTATTGCAAGTATTAAATAAATAAAGGTTTATACGAAGTAGATGTGTTCAGTGTATGACTGTGAATGATATTCTAATGATTACCAGTACTGTTGCAGCTAAGAAAGGTCAGGTGACCTCAAAGTCTATTTGGTAATCAATAATGAGATTGGCAGTTGTTGAGTCTCCCCACTATGTATACTTACTGTGTTCTCTTCAGGAAGGAAACTCTCACAGGCAGCCATGTCTAGACAAGGTTGCTTAGTGAATGTAGAGTCCAGGCTCAAAGAACATAGCTTGGAATGTTCATTCCACTAGGGTCAAGCTTGATGAACTGGACAACCATCTAATAAGCTCTGCTAGCATGTCTTTAGTCACCTTGTTGTTGTTAAGTACCGGCCAGTTGATCCCGACCCATAGCGACCCTGTATAGGGTTTCCGAGGAGCGGTTGGTGAGCTTGAACCGCCGACCTTGCAGTTCAAACGGCTTTGCAGTCTGGCACATTAACCCACAGCACCATACCAGGACTCCTTGTGGTAGCCTGAAAAAAGGGAGCTTGCTGTGGCACTGCGAGTTATTGCATCAGACTGCAAAACTGTTTGAACTGCAAGGTCGGCAGTTCAAACTCACCAGCTGCTCCTCTGAAACTCTATACAAGATCGTTATGGTTGGGAACCAACTCGACCACACTTAGAAACAACAAGGAGTTGCAAGGTTGGCCATTTAAGCTCTCAGGCTGCTCCTTGGAAACCCTATACAGGGTTGCTACGAGTCAGAATTGATATGACTGCACCTCTGGTAGTGTAGTGGTTACGAATCGGGCTGTGTTTGAAACTACCAGCTGTTCTATGGGAGAAAGATGAGGCTTTCTGCTCCTGCAAAGATTTACAGCCTCAGAAACATAAAGAGTCGCTATGGGTTGGAATCAACTCAACAGCACTTAACAACAACAACAAAGATATTTAGGAGTCTTGGTGTGGTCTTGTAGGATATGCTCCTGATTGCAAGTTCAATTTGAATTACAAGCATGGAGATTCAAATCTATCAGCCACTCCTCCTCTGAAATCCTGTGTGGGGTCACAATGAATTGGAACCATCTCAACAGCATTTCACAACAACAACAACAACAACAGTGGGGGTCTAGGTTGAAGTCAGGGAATTAATCATCTTTAAATCAAAAGCAAAATAGCTTCTTTTTTCTCCTCCTACCTAGATTTTAAGGAACTCCAGTAACATAGTGGTTATGAGTCAGGCTGCTAACCTCAAGGTCAGCAGTTCGAAACTACCAGTGGTTTCGTGGGAGAAAGATGGAGCTTTCTGTTTCTGTAAAGATTTACAGCCTCAGAACCCTATGCTGGGTCACTATGAATGGGAAACAACTCCACCACACGCCACCACCACCTAGATTCTGGGAAAAGGATTGACACTAGGGAAGAGCAGTGAAGGAAAGAAAATTTTCTTTTAATCAACAAATTTTTAATGTGATTAAGTAATTCTAGAACTGTAAAAAACATCTTTGAAAACAAGTTGTCTTTAAAGATTCAATTTTAGAAAAAGAGTCATTATCTTGTTCTATATAAAGAGTTATTTTTAAAAACACAAATAGAGGAGAGGAGAGAAAGAAAAGCTTAAGATATTTTAAATTCACTGAAACTTGTTGCTTGGATAGGACATTTTTAGGGACTCTGAAAAGATAGAACATTTTTTAAAAAAAGATACTTGTAAACTATTGTATTTTGTCCTTAAGAGATTTGATTTCATCGACTTTAATCGAGTGGAAGGATGACTACTTGGTTTTTTTGTTTGTTTGTTTGCTTGTTTTTTTAAGAAATGTGTTAGACTTAAATATAGAATTCAGGTGAAATAAAGAATTCATACATTTCCATTAGCAGGTCATAGGAGGAACACACTGAATTGTGCGGATTGCCTACAATGTAAAGGACACAATGCTAGAGGCCTTTAACCCACACTTTGTCTCGGCTCCTACCTGTGTCCAGAATTCCCAATGTGGCTGTTGTTTTTAGGTGCCATCGAGTTGGCTCTGACTCATAGCAACACTATAGAAGATTGCAGAGGAGTCCTGGTGTGATGCTGTGGGTTAATGCGTTGGCGGTTCAAGCTCACCATCCGCTCCTTGGAAACCCTATACAGGGCTGCTATGGATTGGAACTGACTCGACAACACTTAACAACAACAACATAGGGTTTCCAAGACTTCACAAGAGCAGGACACATTATACTTCTCCCACAGAGTGGCTGGCAGTCTCGAACCATGGGCTCCACAGTCCAGTGCTGATCATATGGAGCCACCACGCTTCCAGAATATATAAGGTTGTTGTTGTTAAGTGCCATCATGTCGGTGCTGACTTGATGGTGACCCAGGATAGGGTTTCCAAGGAGCAACAGGTGAGTTTGAACCTCCAACCTTGTGTTTCAATCGTACCTTTCAGTTCTGTATTTCTCCTACAGCTCCACACCATGACTCCGTAATAGACACCTAACAGATAGCTTTAAAGAATGAATACACATGCAGGTTTAGGGAAATAAGGACGGGGACTACTGGTCTCTAGTTGCAATGCCATATAAAGGAAGCATGTATTTGATTTTACCATAGTCTTGGTGTGGTGCTATAGGATAAGCACTGGACCGTGGGTTGTTTTGAACTATAAGGTTGGTGGTTCAAAACCACCAGCCTCCTGGGAAACCCTATACAGCGTCACTATGGGTTGGAACAGAGTCTATGGCACTTAGCAGTAACAATAACATATATATAT
>NW_006411056.1:0-819 GCF_000296735.1 Chrysochloris asiatica
TAAAGGTACTACAGAAACGGCTGCAAGCATACATTGACAGAGAACTTCCAGAGGTTCAAGCTGGTTTCAGAAAAGAACTTGGAATGGGGATATTTTTGCTGATGTTAGATGGATCTTTGCTGAAAGCAGAGAATACCAGAAAGATGTCTACTTGTGCCTTATTGAGTATGTAAAGGCTTTCTATTGTGTGGATCATGACAAGCTATGGACAACATTGTGAAGTATGTGTATTCCAGAACACTTGACTGTGCTCATGAGGTACCTGTACATAGACTAAGAGGCAGTTGTTCGAACAGAATAAAGGAAAATCAAATGGTTTAAAATTAGGAAAAGTATGTGCCAGGGTTGTATTCTGTCACCATATTTATTCAATCCATATGCTGAACAAACAATCTGAGAAGTTGGATGATATGAAGAAAAACATGGCATCAGGATTGGAGGAAGACTCAGTAATAGCCTACGATATACAGATGATACAACCTTGCTTGCTGAAAGCGAAGAGGACTTAAAATACTTGCTGATGAAGATGAAAGACCACAGCCTTTGGTATGGGTTGCATTTTGGTAAAGAAAACAAAAATCCTCACCAATGGACCAATAAACAACATCCATATTAATGGAGAAAAGATTGACGTTGCCAAAGACTTCATTTTGCTTGAATCAATATCAACACTCATGAAAGCAGTAGTCAAGAAATCAAATGGCATATTGCATTGGACAAATCTGCTGCACAAGTCCTCTTTAAAGTGTTGAAGAGCAAAGATGACAGTTTGAGGACTAAGGTGAACCTGACTCAAGCCATGGTATTTTCTATAACCTC
>NW_006411056.1:3114-4234 GCF_000296735.1 Chrysochloris asiatica
ACTCTACAGAGGAATTTTGCAGTGGATCTTTCCAATGCAATGCACAGTTTGGTTTCTTAACTGCAGCTTCCATGGACACTGACTGTGGATAAGAGTGAAAAAAAACCTTGACAGCTCCAATTTTTTCTCTGCTTACCTTGATGTTGCTTATTGGTCCTCTTTTGAGAATTTTAAAAAATGTATGACGAGGTGTAATCGATACTAAAGACTAATTTTTATCTTCATGGGTAAATACACTATGTCTTCTTCACTTTCAGGACATAAGTTTGTGCCATCTACCTATCACAGCTTTATTTATTTATTTGTGTGTGTGTGTGTGAATTGGGTGAAGGTTTTACAGAAAAGATCATAATCTTTACAGTCAACAAAAATTATCCAATTTTTTTCATCTCAATGATTACAATCCCCTCCCTGCAACAATAATTGTCTTACTTCCTCCCACAACTTTTTAATGAGCTGATGTTCCATTCTTCTCCATATAGTCCAGCTTCTTAGATTATTTGCTTGGATAGTTCTTTGGTATCCACTGGGGACTGGTTCCGGGACCCCTATGAACACCAAGATCTGTGGAGGCTCCAGTTCCTTAGATAAAATGCATGTAACTTACACACATCCTCCCATATACTTGAAATGATCTCTAGATTACTTATAATAACACAATGCAAATGAAATGTAAGTAACACTTTACTCTCCCTTCTTAGCCTCTTAAGGGATTGCTTTAATTAATTGCTCTCAACCTATCACTTGTCCCTTAATATTTTTTATCCATGCTTGGTTGGATCTGCAAATGAAGAACCTGTGAATATGGACAGCTGACTGAAAGGCTTAAAAACTTGGGGGAGGGGAGGAATTGAATCAAAAGATAATGGAATATTTTACATAAGCTTTCTGAAGTCCCCTCGTATGGTGAAAGGATACAACCTTGACACACACCTTTCCTAATTTTAAGCCACAAAGGGTTATTACCTTGTCCTGTTTGAACAATTGCCTTTTGGTCTATTTACAGATTCCACGTGAGCACAACTAAGTGTTCTGAAATTCCCATTCTTTGCAATGTTATCCTTATTTTGCTATGATCCATACAGCGGAATGACTTTGCATAGTAAATAAAATACAGGCA
>NW_006411056.1:7617-9223 GCF_000296735.1 Chrysochloris asiatica
ACAAAAACAGGGAGTGGTTTATCTTACAATCCAGAAACAAAGGATCCTAGGATCATCAAGGGAGAAGAGCACAAGTTGAATGCGAGACCTTACCCAGAGAAGCAGCAACACCAGATATGGAGGCAGAGATGGGGACATGGAGAGAGGGAGCAGCTGAGGACTCTAGATTCATGGGAAGAGAGGGACTGAGAGCTGGTGGTCAAAAGGCAGACTTGCAACATGCACGCTTCGGTGATGTAAATTATTATATATGTCTGAGTGTTTACAATAAAAGAGCTAAAGCGATAGAGAGAAACGCTTTTATAAGAAAAAAGCAACCAATTCTTAGAAACACTGTTAACTGATGGTACATGAAGGGGATTATAATCATTATAATGAAACAAGGTGTATGATTTGTTGAATCTGCCCTGTAAACTTTTACTCAATCCACAATAAAAACCTTAAAAAAAAAAGGTTTAGGTGGGAAGTCAGTCTATGTTAAGGTGGGGGGTTGATTCTGAAAGGAGATGGGCATGGTTGTATAACTTGAATGTAATCAGTACTACTGAAGTGTTCATGTAGAAACTATTGAACTTTTTGCTGTGTACATTTTCAACAACAGTAAGTTTTTTGACAATGAAAACAAAATAAAACATAAAAACTACAATAGGAAAGTAGTTGCTGGCCTTAATGTTTACCATTAATAACATTGCGGGGGGGAAAAAAACAAAGCAAAGCACTCACTGTTACCTCAGCTTAGCACACCACTCCCACGAGTTATTCCTAGGCTTGTACCTTCTCTCCGGCCAGGGTTTTGCTAAGTCTTATCAGAGAGGACTCCCTTCCATGGACACTATTGTTCTCGCTCACTTTTTCTCTATATACTTCTACTATCTTTATATTTCTTCATAGTCCCTAGTAATACCTAATTTTAAGTTATATTTATTGGTTTTAATCTTTTATTATCAATCACATTTCAGCTCTGTAAGAGGGCTTCTATTCATGCTCATGAATACATTCACATATGTAAAATGTGTTTGGCATGTAATAAAAGCTCAATTATTGAATTAATAAACTAAATGAATGAATGAGTGCTATCTCTTCTGTAAGCTTCAACAAACCCCCGTGCATAAATCCAGTTTCATTCCAAAGGAATACTCTCAATTTCCTTCCTCCTGTCTCTAATCATTACATAGAAAGACAGGTTTAATCTGAAGAAGTGATAAAAATGAATGGTAATTTAGTGCTACATTGAATCCACAGATGTTCAAAATTATAACAAAAAGATTTTGGTGGATAGAAGCTAATCATACTTGGTATTCAAATTTAATCACTTTAAAAGATGAGATAACACAATAAATGAACAAATAAGCAAACAAACAATGAAAAATCTACAACTACAATCTTTAGTAAATCCAATCATAGGTCTGCTACATGCTATGAGGTTTTGGGAACAGAGCAACTAAAAAGGAAGGAAAGAAATAGATTGGTTGATTGGGATCATATTAAATTTATGCTGTGGATTAATGCACTGGACTTCAGTGTCAGTTTGAAATGCAAGGTTGGTGGTTCAAGCTCACCAGCTGCTCCTTGGAAACCTTATAGAGGGTTGCTATGGGTCAGAATC
>NW_006411056.1:10243-10959 GCF_000296735.1 Chrysochloris asiatica
AGCAACAAACATTTAGAGTACTTGGACAGCAGAATTAATTATTCTAGCAAATAATAGGTAGAGATCTGTTAAGCATGATTTTATTTCATATTCTAGAAATATGTAAAATTATCAATGCCCCCAAATATTTACTAAGACTTTCTGAAAGAAAATTAGACAAATATGACACAATTCAATAAACATTCAGTTGCTAACTGAAAGGTTATTGGTTCTAAGCCACCAGCAGCTCTTGGGAGAAAGATGTGGTAGTCTGTTTCTGTGAAGATTTCCAGTCTTGCAAACTGTAGAGGGCTGTTCTACTTTGTCCTATAGAGTCACTATGAGTTGGAATTGACTTGACATCAGGGGATTTGGTTTTGGTGAAATTCAATATACATTTTTGAGCAAATATATAGAACTAGAAAACATACTTTTAAAAAAAAAAAGGATATATGAGTTGCTCCACAACTTTTGGGAAGTTCAAAAAGTTCAAGAAAAAACAGAAATAAAAAATAATTTTTAGTCATGTCTTTACATAAAACTAGGTAAAGATATGACTAAAAAAGCCACAAAATTATAGACTAATATCCGTCATGACTATAGATACAAAAACAAAACATATCGTTGTGATGCTTCCTCAAAATCCTACCTAATATAATTCAACAACATAACAACAAAAATACTACATCATAACCCAAGTGAGATTAATACCAGATGAGCAAAGATGTTACAATATT
>NW_006411057.1:0-465 GCF_000296735.1 Chrysochloris asiatica
AATCATGCATTTGAGTTATGGTACTGGCAGAGTTGGAGGAGAATATTAAAATTCCCATGGACTGCCAGAAGAACAAACAAATCTGTGTTGGAAGTACCACCAGAATGCTCCTTAGAAGCCAGAAGGGCAATACTTTGTCTCTCATATTTTGAATCTATCATCAGGAGGTACCAGTCCCTGGAGAAGGACATCATTATGGATAAAGTGGGGGGTCAGTGAAAAATCCAATTAAATGGATTAGCACAGTGGCTACTATCAATGCCTTGATGAAGTCTTGTATAGTGACTTTAGTACCTATAGAATTATATTTGATCTTGATTTATATTTTGAGTATCTCTGAGGCAAGAGCATTCTGTTGTTGTCAGGTGCCATTGAGTCGGAACCGACTCATAGCGACCCCATGCACAGCAGAGAGAAACAATGTCCGATCCTGGGCCAACCTCACTACCGCTGCCACACTTGAGT
>NW_006411057.1:2999-8496 GCF_000296735.1 Chrysochloris asiatica
ACCATTCCTTTTCAATTTATCATTCCCTGCATAGTAAACCATGTGGTTATCAGATTCAAAATGGCCAATACCAGTCCATTTTAGCTCACTAATGCCTAAGATATCAATGTTGATGCATTTCACTTTATTTTTGACAACTTCCAATTTTCACAGATTCATACTTCGTACATTTCAAAAGCATTCTAGTGATCTTTATCTCAAAGGGGCGACCTTGTATAAGGAATTGTTGCTACTATCCTTGGCTAGAGCTGTGTCAGAATGTAGGTAATGCTCCAAACGAGACTGTAAAAATGTATAAATGAGACTAATTGTTGACCAGAGTATTCAGTGCTAAGATGATTTTCTATAGTTTAGCTAATTTTGCTAGCCTTGGGTTACATCCTTGTTCAAGGACATCCAGATTAAAAGACAAAAAACAGCAGCTCTACATATAGACTCACTTCACATGATGATGGTGCTTGCTGACACTGATAAAGTATATGAAATCCCTTTGCTATTCACTTTGTTGATCTTAAGAGGATCCCTAAGTATGAGAAAGAAGTAACATTACTAGCACAGTGGTGTTTGACTTCAAACTAAAGACTGTGGAGACCACTTTCCACATAGATAAGAGGACCCAGGTTTCACCTGTCCTATAGCTATCTTTTTCATTTTACCAGCGTTGCCACAATAGCATTATCAGACTTGTAGTGTGCAATTATCTTGACCCAAAGCATAATGATCAGCTTAGAAGGAAGATCATGAGTTCACACATGTTAGCAATCATGAGTCTAATGATGTGTAATGAGGTTTAAAGAGAACAATTTCTTATGCCAGATGTCCATGGTCAATTTAGGGCCATCACAGTTTATCCAGAAATTCCAGGAGGTATGACAGGAAGTTAATAAAGCTCATTCAGTGAAAGAGTCTCAGGAATGAAATGCACAAATCATCAGAGCTATGGGCACTCCCCACAGAAATGATTTCTTTATAGGATTTAAGTGTCCAGGGTTTAAGTAGGGTTTGAATTAACGTGGTGGCCATGCTACCAGGGTGTCATGGGTGACTTCTGTGATAACTCTAAGGATCAGGAATTTTTTGGGTGATAGATAGCAGCAACCTCAGAAACATTTTTTAGGGTACAGTGAACTATCTTTTCAGGTCTTACCTCAGCATAACACGTGGTAACCATTCTTCCTCTACACATGCAACTACCCACAACCCAAATATTTCAAAAAATATCAGTCTTTTGAACATTGTATAGGCTGGGTGTCAATACTTGGTTAAGGTACACAATTAACAATTACAGAGTAAATGTCAACCTTAACTTTATTATCAGTCACATTTTATATTGGATTTGAAGCACAGGATCCAATCTGAGACATATAAAAATTTTGAGCAGAGACACAGACTCAAGGCCAATTTAAGAAGGCTTCAAAATCCCTAATCTTGTCTTTAAGTGCCAGTTATTGAAACCTCTAGATTTTCTTAGTTAAATTTATAACAGAGGCTCAGTGAAACTTAGAAAATCCAATTCACCAGCAGACAGCAAAGTCAGTTAGCAAACTAAAGTAGGAAAATAAAGACCCCCCACCCCATTGGTGGCACCTACACATCCTACCCACAGTACCAGTTATTGTGGCCAATTCACAGAAGTAATACAGACACCCACCCAGTTTGGATGTTGAGACTGATGACACCACATACACATCAGAGGGTATAAAAAGGTTTATAAGTAATTTTTTAGTCATTATTAGTTATAATGAGGCTTGGGGGCAGGACGGGGTTTTGTACCATGATGGTCTGGAAAAGAGAGTGATATCAATTTTACTATGTTTAAGGAATGAGACTGGGTGAGAGTTTCTAATCGTGGACCAGGTCACCAAAGCAGAAAGCATGAGACTCTACCATGACGTAAGACAGAAAGTGAAGAGGGATGGTTGGACTTGAAAGTTATCAGGAATCAAACACCAAATATAGATTCAGTCTTTATTAGAGTTTCCAAATGTTTTCCCTGGGTTTGGATTACTATTCAATTTCAGTGTGAAAAAAAAAAAATGGTTATATTAAGTATTTGGGTGGAATAAGGAGGATAAAATAAATATGTGTTTTATAAAACACACAAATGTTAAAATATTTTAAAAGATTCCATTTTAAATTTGGTGACATTAAAATAAGAATATGAGGACCATTAATGAAGCTGAAACAAAATTGGAATTGTATGTAAAGGAAGGCATAATAATTTAGATCATGATGTAAAATGATATACACATGTAATTAAAGTTTCAGTTCCTTTATGAAGAATTATTTTATGGGCCGTTCCAAGCTGCATATGATATTACCTTTCAGTGATCATGTAATCAGATTTAAGTCTAAATAGACTAATTTATCTGCTTAAATTATCAAGCATTAAACTTGAATTTAAATAATTTAGTGCTGAATATGTATAATCATTAAAAAAGGAAAACTTAGCTATTTGTTTCAACAACTATTTAGTTGCCAAATCAAACCACCAAGGAATTAAAGCTGACTGGAAATCTACATATTCTGCAAATTCTATAGTGACCAAAATGACAATATTCAAGATAGAAATAAAATAATATTTTTCATTCTTACTAAGATTTAGATATCAACTTCATCATCAGCACATTAGTCCTCTCTAAATATCTCAGCTGTGCATGAGTCATGCTTTGCATTGACTAGCCTAAATTATGTAATCATTCATAATCCAATTATCAGCAGCCTTATGTTTTAACTGCCATTTATTGCAGATAATATGCTGCAAAAATGCTTTGCAAATTTATCTTGCTTTTAAAAGGAAAAGAAGGACTAAAGTTAATAGAATATCTGTGACTGCTTGGGCTAAATTGAGGGTAGTGGAAAGAAGAACAATTTTCAAAAATTCTGTGATAGGTCTTTACTATCACTCACTTTGACTTCTAAACATAATTGTTTGATAAATGGATTTCCACATATTTATTATAGCTATTCTCCCTTTAGTGTAGACTCTTAAAATGTTTCCTCCTATAAGGAAAATAGTGCAGGTAATCATTAGAAGATATATATAAGAAATTTTAAAATGTGTAAACTGTTGCTTGTAATAGAATATTTTTATTTTGAGGAGAACCTAGGATATTGCATGCTAGTAGAAACTGTAGCACATAAATCAGAGGTTACATAGCATAAGTATAACTTAAGAAATCAATATACTAGTTATAAATATATTTGAGTATAGTTAGAAGTGTAGTTATTTCCATTAACTTTTCTAAGATAAGCAATTATTTGGTTGCAAAATCAAGCTTCAATTCTCAAAGCAACAATAGTGAAATGCCACTGGAATGAAGAAAGTGACTAATTATGTCAGCCTCTGAAGATTAAACACCCAATGTCTTCCAGAAAACAAAACAAAACAATCTAATTAGAAATGTGAATGTGTCCATACAATTGAAGACCAGTATAAAATCATGGATAATTGAATTACATGGACAAAAACAATTGTATATTCAGCACTGTTGTCTACTCAAGAAATGCACTGAAAACAAAGCTATAGGACTCATTTTGTCTCTATAGAAATATTCCCTAATATTGAGTAAGGTTATTTTACTGAATCTCACAAATCTAGTGCCAAATGAGTTCTGGTGTGACACTGTAGGATAAGCACTCAATCAAAAGGCCAGTTTGAACCACAAGGTTGGTGGTTCAAACCCACCAGCAGCTCCTTGGAAACCCCACGCAGGGTTGCTATGAGTTGGAACTGACTTGATAGCCCTTAATAATAACAGCAACAGTGTCAAATATCCCTTCTATTCATGAGATATTCTATTGTACTTCTTATGGTTTCATATCTATGGGGTACATTTAGTTTCAACTAACAAAAATCTGGCCAATGGTGCCTTGAAACAAAAAGATATGAGTTGTTAAATTAAGAACTATCTTGTGTATAAATGATATTTATTTGCTATGTAATATATTCAGGAAAATGGGCTCTTTTTATTATCATACCATACTTCAGATCTACCATTGGTCTATCATTTTGGCCTACTGTGTTGGTTTGTGTGTTGTTGTAATGATGAAAGCTATGCAACCAACATTTTAAATACATGCCAGGTCATCCATTGTGGACAGGTTTAAGTGGAGCTCCTAGACTAAGAAAGAGTAGGGAAGAGGAGAAGGAGACCACTTCTGAATGATAAGCTACTGAAAATCTTATGAATAGCAATAGAACATTGTCTAATACAATGCTGTAAGATGAGTCCCTCAGCTTGGAAGACACTCAAAATACAGGTAGGGAAGAGTTGATTCATCAAGGTAGAGTTTGTCTTTATAACATGAATGGAGCAAAGCTTTGGGGACCTTCATTTGTTGATGTTACAAAACTCAAAATGAGAAAAAACATTTGAAATAACCCATTAATAATAGAACGTGGAATGTATGAAATAATAATTTCAGAAACTTGAAAGCCATCAAAAATTAAATGGAATAAAGAAAGATGGTTATCCTAGATATTAGTGAGCTGAAATGGACTGAAATTGGTCATTTTGAATAAGACAATCATATGGATAACTATATTGGGCATGAAAAATTGAAGAGGAATGGCATTGAATTCAACTTCAATAGGTGTATTTGAAGACCTATCATGAAATGAGCTCTGGTAGCGTAGTGGTTACGAATCGGGCTGCGAACCTTAAGGTCAGTGGTTCAAAACTACCAGCCGCTCCGCGGGAGAAAGATGAGGTCTTCTACTCCCGTAAAGATTTACACCCTCGGAAACCCTGTCCAGGGTCGCTATGGGTCGGAACCGACTCGACAGCACATAACAACAACAACAACAACAACATGAAATGAAATGCTGTGATAGGATAATATCCATATGCCTACAAGAAAGACCAGTTAATACGACTATTATTCAAATTTTCATACCAACCACTCAAGTCAGGATGAGGATATTAAAGAATTCTACCATCTTTTTCAGGCTGAAATTGATTAAGCATGCAAGCAAGATACATTGATAATTATTGGTGATTAGGATGATAACAAATATAAAGGTATGTTTGGAGGTTCGGAGGCTTTATAGCTAAGGAATTTGCAGGAGAATCCAGAAATTCATTATTTTCTGGATCAAGACACTCAGCTTTTCCAGGAGCTGCCATCTTGGGAAAGCTTATCTTGATTGTACCAGGATTGATAGGATTAAGAGAGAACATCTTGATTGTAACTTGATTATATCTTATATATATATCTTGATTATATCAGGATTGTATCAAGATTGACATAGAAATTTAAAGAGACAGTATAGACATAAAACCATATGGCCACCACTTGTCTGTCTGATGTGCTGTGGTGGTTTGAGTTGCTGTGATTCTGAGGGCTATGCCACGGGTGTTCTAAATAACCAGCAGGGTCACCCATGGTGGACAGGTTTCAGATGAGCTACAAAACAAAAACAGACTAGGAAGAAAGAGTGACAAACTACTTCCGAATCGCTAGTCACTGAAAATTCTATGAATAGCAGAGAAAC
>NW_006411057.1:11436-11984 GCF_000296735.1 Chrysochloris asiatica
GTTCCGACTAGATGGCACCTGACAATAACAACAAAAGGATGCAAACATTGGAAAGAAAAAGGAAAGCTTGGTATTTGGGAATTAGAAATGATGCTAGAAATAGCTTGTAGAAGTTTTCAAGATCAATGATTTATTCATCTATTCAAAACTAGATATCAGCAAAAATCTGCCAAACCCAACCTAGACTGAGGAGCACAAATAGCAGAGAGTGGTGTGCACACTTTGATTCTCTAGCTAAACCAACAGGGGACAGTTGGTGAGAGCATAAAAACACATCAATATACAATAATAAAATAAATACAGATATGACAACAACATAGTGCCCACATAACAGTAAATTTTAGTTCGTAAGAATAAACAAGAGAGGGCATATGCACAAGAATACCCACACCTGCAGATGGTACCCATGTGACCTGGCCCCGATGAATGGAGGATCAGAACTCAACCAGGAGAATAAAGAAGAGGAAAAAAAAAAAAAAAAAGAGTGACCAGATGCAATTTGATGAACTTGACCTACACCTATTGATGCAGTAACCCAAAAGAGGGAA
>NW_006411058.1:0-565 GCF_000296735.1 Chrysochloris asiatica
CCTCAAGGGAGAAGAGCACAAGATCCTCAAGGGAATGAGAGACCTTATCCAGAGAATCAGTGACACCAGAGATGGAGACAGAGGTGGGGTCATGGAGAGAGGGAGCAGCTGAGGACTCCAGATTCATGGGAAGTGAGGGACTAAGAGCTAGTGGCCAGGAGGCAGACTTGCAGAATGTACCCTTTGGTAGTGTAAATTATTATATGTGCCCGAGTGTTTTTTTTTTTTTTTTTTTAAAAAAAGCTAAAGTGCATAAAGAGAAATACTTGTAACTGATGGTGCATAGAGGTTATTAAAATCATTGTAATGAAACAAGGTGTGTGATTTGTTGAATGTAAAATTGATGATCTGCCCTGTAAACTTTTAATGAATCCACAATAAAAAGCTTTAAATTAAAAAAAAGAAGAATAAGAAGACAGGCGCTGAGAAACTAACGGCCAGAGCCTCTCTTCTGCTTTTGGAGGACTCTTTGTCTCCCTATATTACGTGAGAAGAGTCAGCAACCACTGCCAAAAAGCCAATCTGCAATCACACCTTATAAAATACCAAAACCCAGGCAAGAACC
>NW_006411058.1:1662-2164 GCF_000296735.1 Chrysochloris asiatica
AAAGCTATCAATCAAATATGATGGTGTAATCAAAACATTCCAGGATAAATAGAAGCTATGGGACTTTAACAAAGCCAACCCTGCACTATAAAACATCCTAAAGGGAGTTCTGTGGACCGAGAACCAACAGGAACAGACAACAACCAGAGATTGACATATGTTGGCAGCACCTCCCTGAATTAAGTCAACTTAAGAAAAATTGTTAACAAAACTATAAGAACAAACTCAGAGACTCTGGGAGGTCAGTCTATGACCAAAACAAGTACAATGTTAAAGAAGGTAAACATGTAGGAAAAGAGATCCAGATAGGGAGAAGGTCAGGTCGATTACAGGATAAAATAGACAGCACTAAATGGAGAGAAATGTTAATGGACTATAAGGCAACCTCAAAGAAAATTAACACTTCACAACATACCAAGAAAATAAAAATCCAAGAAGATATGAAAACATTAAAACTAGGAGAAAACTCACAAGAAAGAACACACAAATCATAAATTCAACA
>NW_006411058.1:3268-9398 GCF_000296735.1 Chrysochloris asiatica
CAGAAATAAATGAGATAGAAAACAGAAAAACTATAGAAACAATCAACAAGACAAGAAGCTGGTTCTTTGAAAGAATTATCAAAATCGACAGACCACTGGCAAACCTAACAAAAGAAAAGAGAGAGAAGACACAAATAACACGCATTAGAAATCACATGGGTGATGTCACAACAGAACCAAAGAAAATCAAAGGCATAATAACAGAATACTATGAAGAGTTGCACTCCAACAAATTTGAAAACTTAGAAGAGATATGGATATCCTGGAATGTTTTGATTATGCCATCATATTTGATTGACAGCTTTTCTGGGTAGAAGATTCTTGGTGGGGCATTTTTTTCTTTCAGGGTTTTATATATAACTCCCCATTGCCTTCTTGCCTGCATGGTTTCTGTTGAGAGATCCGAGCTTAATCTGATTTGCTTGTCTTTGTATGTTACACTTCTGTTTTCCCTAGCTGACTTCAGGATTCTGTTCTTATCTTTTTATTTGTAGAGCTTGATTATTATATGTTTTGGTGACTGTCTTTTAGGGTCTATCCTTCCTGGAGTTCGTTGGGCTTCTTGAATACTTATCTTTTTGCTTTTCAGGATTTTAGGGAAATTTTCTTCCAGAAGCTCTTCAACTGTCTCCTCTGTGGACTTGTATTTTTCTTCTTGTTCCAGAATGCTGTTAATTCTTAAATTATTCCTCTTCATGTTGTCCAATATGAATCTTAGGCCTTCTTCAGATGTTTTTAATCCCTTTTTGTGCTTGCTCTTCTATCTTAGTAGTGTTGAGAGATTTATCTTCTAGCTCAGTAGTCTGACTTGTATCTCTTCGATTCTATTCCTTTGCCCTTTCAGTGTCTTGTCCATTTCTGATATTCTATTGCTAATTGTTTGGACCTCTTTCTGTAGGTTTTCAATAGTTTCTAATGCTGTATCTATCTTATTTGATTGTTCTTATTTTTCTCAACTCCCATATAGTGTTTTGATACATTTTATAATCATTTTTCTGAATTCCTTCTCAGGCATTTCCAAAGCCTGCCCATCTTCCAATATGGTGTGTATGTCTACTTCCAGCTCATTTGCCTCAGTCACTTAATCTCGTTTCTGGACATGTGCTGATATGGTCATCTGTTTCCTTTTGGGGGGGCCTATTTAGGAGTTAGCTCTGGCCTTAATACTTGGATAAGTGTGTATTTTTGTAATTTTTGTGCTTTCTGATTGCCTCTGGGTAGATGTGATAAGGAGATCGGCTTTCCTTTTCACTCTTCTTCCTGAGAAATTTCAAGATGCCACTGTTGGTCCTTGTGACATAACTCATGATTTAATTTTTGGCGTATTTCCTTTTTAGTGTGCCTATCCCACTCTACAATCCCTGTTTAGGATTTTTTTCTAGTGATAAACTCTTCATGGCTGGCTGTGGCCATTTTTTTTTTTTTTTTTGCCATTTGGTTTTAAGTGGAAACTGTCCATTTAAATTTCGAGGAGATCTGTGTGCATGCGTAGTAGAACCCTCCAAGGGTGGGGCTGGGGTGCCCACTAGCTCAGGCACCCCTATAGTCACCAGAATGGAGGTGCGCAGACAGCAAGGGACCAATGAACAGCTACCAAAAGAAAAGAATGTCCACACCTTTATTCCCACAATTCTGTTAGGCGTCCATGGCTGCTCTGGTCCTTCCCCCTCTTAGTGTCTCCCAAGATGGTGGCTCCGGGAGCAGGTAAGCATTTTGAATTAGAAAGCAATGGATTTCTTGCTTCTGCTATAAATTCCCCTAGTTGGTAAGCATTCCAACCTTCTAAATATTCCTTTATATGTGGTTCAGAACTCTGGTACCATCCCCTAAGCCTGCTTGGTCCTGTCTTCTGTGTTGTTGCTGGTGGAGCTCCTCACTGCACTTCTTCCCAATTCGCCATTTTGTTTGTTCTCTCCTCCCTCATTTTTATTACAAAACTTTTACTTTTACAATTGTGACAGTTGCAATTAGTCATGATAACAATTACTCACTATTGAATCATTAGAATCGTATCCCCTTCTCTTTTTACCAGACCCATCTAGACAATAATAAAACTATTTAATGGGGAGGAGGGTGCACTTCTTCCAATACAGATCAAATATCTTTATCGTCATCTGGTTGGATTTGGCTCCCACCTCAGCCCTAGGCATCCAAGCTAGGTCAGATGGGTACCAAGTAAAAATTTGAGAGTTCACACATACCTCCCTGCCCTTCAGACTAGCTGGCCCCTTCACTCTCAGCCCTACCCCTCAGGAGCAATCAGTGTCCATATGCTCAGAAGTTCATACAATTCCATAAACTTCAGACTAGTCAGCCCTTCCTCTTCTGTCTCTCATCTCAAGGTCAGTGGGTACCAATGGAACATGTTTAAACTCAGTCTGTCTCTTCGTTGCTGTTTTCCCAACTTCTGCTCGACAAGTAGACCCAGGTGGTCACTAGCGAGCACACGGGACAGCTCACCAGTTCCCTTTAACACTCAGTCCTAGAAGGGGATTTTCTCTGATGGGCATACTTTTCTTGCATCGATGCCTGCAAGGTAAACAGTTTGCTTGAAACTTAAAAAAAGGCAAACAATCAGATTTTTTCCTCTGCTTTCTTTCAATCATTAATTTCCTGTTCTCCCAGCAGTTATAGGTTGGTCTGCCTGTCTTTTCAAATGCAAATGTACCAACTCTGAAAGTTCTGGCAAATTCTAATTCCCCTTTTAGGGAATCTAATAAATTATAGGCTAAAGGCAGGCTTGCAAGCTCTCTGTAATCATAATTCATTTCTATCACACATGTATATTTATTTTACAATAATAGATAGGAGAAATCAATATCCAAAAGGCAGTCAAACACATAAACCTTTTTTTTTTTTTGAGCGGTTGTGCACTACTGTAGTTACAAAAATGGCACACAGGTGAATTCAACACATGCACACTTCATCAACAACAAAAGGTATTCTAACACTATAGAACTGAATAAAAATATTACCTTCAACAGCAGTTACAAGAATGGGCAAATAATTGTCCATGTAAATTTCTATTGCTAAAGCTGAAACAGGTTTAAGGCCATTCAACTACATGAGTTTTCTAGAGAAGCACAACCAGTGAAACACATACAAATACACAGACAATGAGAGAGAAGGAAGATTATATCAACAAAATGGCTCACAATTGTAGAGGTAGAGAGTCCCAAATTCAGATCCAGTGGGAAAGAAAGAGCAAGTCTTTCCTGTTTGTCCATTATATTGAGAGTAGGCTACAGCCCCAAGGAAGCGTCCTTTCAAATGTTTGGCTGCTCATAGCCAATCACAGAGCTAACTATCACCTGCCATACTGAGAGATATGAATCTTCTTTTATTCTTCATGAACTTTAAAAAAAATGTTTTATTGTGAGTTATGTGATAGTTTACATGGGAGAACTTTAGTTTTACATTCATCCTATCGTATATCGTTTCATTGCTATGGTTACAATACCCGTCATCTTCATGAACTTTTTGAAGCCACATATATACGCATGTGGATAAGGGTGGGGCCAAAGAAGAGGCAGACATGGTAAATATCCTCCTTAATTGTTGTCATTGATAGGTGTCCTAGGATTTGTTCTGACTCATAGTAAGCCTATGCACAACTGAGCAAAGCTCTGCCTGGTCCTGCCCCATCTCCCTACTTGCTGCTATGCTTGAGCTCATTGCTGCAGCCACTGTGTTAATCCATCTCACTGAGTCTCCTTTTTGCCTCACTCTCTAGTTTACCAAGTCTGATGACCTTCTCCAAGTGCTGCCGCCTCCTGATGACATGTCCAAAGTAAGTGAGATGAAATCTTGTCATTCTGGCTTCTAAGGAGCATTCTGGTTGTACTTCTTCCAAGATAGATTAATTCCTTCTTTGACATAAGGTATATTTCTCCTCAATTGGTAAGCTATATTACTTTCTATCTCATGTATGGATGTTATTCTTGCTTTTATATTTTTCAACAAAATCATCTACTTCACTAGATTTCCATGTAATTGTACTAACATATACTAACATATGTGGTAGCATAGTGGTTACGAATCGGGCTGCGAACCGCAAGGTCAGCAGTTCGAAACTACCAGCTCCTCCGCAGGAGAAAGATGAGGCTTTCTGCTCCTGTAAAGATTTACAGCCTCGGAAATCCTGTTCAGGGTCACTATGGGTCGGAACCGACTCAACGGCACATAGTAACAACAACATATTAACATAGTGTAGACACACTTTCCATATAAAGGTTATTTTAATATTTGTTGCTATTATTATTTTATTTTGAGCTTTATTTCTTAGGTGATTTTATTTGGTAGAGGCTTGTGCCATTTATTTCTGATAAACCACTTCTTAGATTCATTGATCAATGACATTAATTATATACTTTAAAAATATATCCATTTATCTGAGTGCTCTTGGTCTCCTTTCCCCTGTACACCTGTGTTTTGTGTATTGTTTACTCATTTTTAACACTAATTCATGACATAAAATCTTAAGACATTGTTATGGTTGCATAATATAATGAATGCAGATAATGTCTCTGTAATGAAGACTGTAGCAATGGCAAATGATGTGTTACCTATATACTTGCTATAATAAGAATACTAATAAGACAGTCCAAGAAATATGAACTTGAAGAGCATCATCTTCAATCATAGTTTGTATATTTACGCTGATGTTTTACTCCTATACAAAATATGTCAATAAGTAACTTTGTAAATTAAGTCTCCTTAGAGGTCCTTGGGTATTTCCTAGGAATCATGTCCTAAAAGTTTAAGTTCTAGATGATGATTGGCACTTTACTGCATCCTCCCCAGTTTCATTCCAGAAGAGTTTTTTGTCACATTATTTCCTAATAGCAGGCTCTGAGCGCACTTTCTCACCACACCCTAATCAGCCCAGGCAGTTTCGTATTTTTCCAATGTATTAACTAAACAATGCTGAATTCTGGTCCAATTTGCACTAATGCTTTAATTTTCCTTTTCTTTCTGTTTCCTATGCTAATGAGCACTTTTCCAGTTACTTTTTAAATTGACCATGATGTCTTTAAACCATTTTTTCTTAAATTGTTTTTATTACTTGTTTAAAAATATTGGTAAAATAGTAAATGTTTAAACTATTTAAAGAGGATGTCAGATATCTTTTCACATCTGCTGAAAACAGCTCCTCCTACTTTGTACTTTGCCTTTTAGTTTGGGTAATGGACATTTTAGATACATAAAATATTTTCATTTTTATGTAATCACAATCAGCAAACATTTCTTTTATGATTTGTTCCATTTTGCTTTTGCTACAGCTATTGTCCCTCATTTTGTCATGATTTAATCTTAAGCATATTTTCTTGTCCTTTTTAGTTTTTATATTTAACTTTTTAAGGATAAACCTTGGACTGTTCATCACAAGGTTGGTTGTTCAAATCTATAATGTACCGGGTATGGTCACTATGAGTCAGGACTGTCTCAACAGAACTTACCAACAAAGCAACAACCAAAGTGATGCTTATGGGCAGAATTTCACACTTTCAAATAGCTATCAAAATGACCCACTTCACTTGTAAGCACCTTCTTTTTACTCACTGATTTGCAACACCACTTTTATCCATTGCAAAAAGCTGACAATAATATTAATATTTGAACTCATGATGTGCTAGGTAGCTGACCAAACCCTATCCCTATTTTAATATGCATAGCAAGGAGGTAGGCTCATTATCATCCTCCCCACAAGCCATCCCCTGCTTTCTTGTTGCTGTTAGATGCCTTCGAGTTGAATCTGACTCATAGCAACCTTATGCACAACAGAAGGAACAGTACCTGGTCCTGCACCATCCTTACAATCATGGTTAAACTTGAGCCCATTGCTGCTGACACCATGCCAATTCATCTCATTGGTGGTCTTCATCTTTTTGGCTGACTCTACATTTACCAAGAATGGTATCTTTCCACAGGAACTGGTCCCTCCTGATAACCTTTGACGTATGAGAGATGACGTCTTGCCATGTGGCTTCTAAGGAGCATTCTAGATGCACTTCTTCCAACACAGATTCGTTTGTTCTTCTAGCAGTCCATGGTACTTTTGAAACATTTTATGATCATTATTCTGAATTCCATCTCAGGCATTTCCAAGGCCTGCCCTCCTTCCAGAATG
>NW_006411058.1:10873-12188 GCF_000296735.1 Chrysochloris asiatica
TATGAGAATACTGAAAATACCATGACTTGGTCAGGCACACCTTAGTCCTCAAACTGACATCTTTGCTCTTGAATGCTTTAAAGAGGTCTTGTGCAGCAGACTTACCCAATGCGATACATCATTGGATTTCTTGACTGCAGCTTCCATGAATATTGACAGTATATCCAAGCAAACTGAAGTCTCAGACAACTTCAGTCTTTTCTCCATTTATCATATTATTTATTGGTCCAGTCGTGAGGATTTTTTTTCTTTACATTGAGGTGCAACCCATACTGAATGTTGTGGCCTTTGAGGTTCATCAGTCAGTATGTTACATCCTCTTCACTTTCAGCAAGCAAGGTTGTATCATCTGTATATCATAGGTTGTCAGTGAGGCTTCCTCCAATCCTGATACCACATTCTTCTTTATATAATCCAACTTCTCAGATGATTTGCTTGGTGTGCAGATTGAATAGGTATGATGAAAAAATACAACCCTGGGAAACACCTCTTCTGATTTTAAACCCTTTACTGTCCCCTTGTTCTATTCCAATGACTGCCCTTGGTCTGTGTACAGGTTCCTCATTAGCACAATTGAGTGGTCAGGAATACCCATTCTTTGTAATGCTATCCATAGCTTGTCATGATCCGCACAGTCGAAAGCTTTTGCATAATCGAGAAAGCACAGGTAAACATTTTTCTGGTATCGTCTCCTTTCAGCCAAGATTCATCTGACGTCAGCAATGACATCCCTCGTTCTACATCCTCATTTGAATCTGACTGGAACTTCTGGCAGTCCTTTGTCAATGTATCATCGATGCTGGTTTTGAAATATCTTTAGTAAAGTCTTACTTGCATGTGATATCAATAATTTTGATTGATGATTTCTGCATTCCATTGGGTCACCTGTATCTGACAGAGGTGTGTATATGGTTCTCTTCCAATCAGTTGTCCAGGTAGCTGTCTTCCTATTTTCTTGGCATAGATGAGGGAATGCCTCAGTGCTGCGACCGTTTATTGAAAGACTTCAATTTGGATTCCATAAATTCCCAGAGTCTTATTATTTGCTAGTACCTTCAATGCACTTTGGACTCCTTCCTTCAACTCCAGTGGCTCTTGATTGTTTGCTGTCTCTTAAAACTGTTGAACATTGTCCATTTCTTTCTGGTACAGTGATTCTGTAAAACACTGAGGATCAATGGATCAGGGAAGCATCCTTTTTTTTTCCTTTCAGTTTTTATTGTGAATTGAGTGAAAGTTTACAGGACAGATCATCAGTTTTACATTAAACAAATCATATACTTTGTTTCATTACAATGGTTATAATCCCCTCCTT
>NW_006411059.1:0-1728 GCF_000296735.1 Chrysochloris asiatica
ATTCTGTTCTATTGATCAATGTATCTTTCATTGTACCAGTACCAAGCTCTTTTGACCACTATATATGCTAAGGTTTTTGATTGTGTGGATCATGATATGTTATGCACAACATTGCAGATAATGCATATTATGGAACACTTGATTGTGCTCATGAGGAACCGGTACATTGTCCAGGAAGCAGTTCGCATGGAACAAGCAAACAGCAAATGGCTTAAAATTAGGAAAGGTGTGTGCCAGTGTTGTATTCATTCACCGTACTTACTCAGTTTGTATGCTGAGAAAGTCATCTGAGAAGCTGGATTATATGAAGAAAAACACAGCATCAGGTTTGGAGCAACACTCATTAACAGCCTGTGATATGCAGATGATGCGACTTTCCCTGCTGAAAGTGAAGAGAACTTAACATATTTACAGATGGAAATCAAAGAGCACAGCCTTTGGTATGGATTCCATCTCAATGTAAAAAATAACAAAAATCCTCACCACTAGATCCATAAACAACATCCATATAAATGGACGGAGTCCTAGTGTGGTGCTGTGGGTTAATGCGCTGGACTGCAAAGTTGGTTTGAACAGCAAGGTAGGTAGTTCAAGCTCACCAGCCACTCCTTACAAACCCTGCTACGGTTTGGAACTGACTCAAAGGCACTTAACAACAAAAACGTAAATGGAGAAAAGATTGAAGTTGTCAAAGACTTTATTTTGTTTGGAGCAACCAACAACACTCATGGAAATAGCAGTCAGGAAATCAAATGACATATTGCATAAGACAAATCTGCTGCACAAGACCTCTTTAAAGTGTTGAAGAGCAAAGTTGTCAATTTGAGGCCTAAGATAGGCCTGACTTCATATGCATGTGAAAGTCGGGTAGAGAATAAGAAAGACCATAGAAGAATTGATGCATTTGACTTATGGTGTTGGAGGAGAATGTTAAAAGTACCATGGATAGCCAGAAGAACAAACCAATCTGTGCTGGAAGAAGTACAGCCAGAATTCTCCTTGGAAGCCAGAATGACCAGACTTCATAGCTCATACTTCAGACTTATTATCAGGAGATACCAGTCCTTGAAGAAAGATATCATGTTTGGTAAAATGGAGGGTCAGAGAAAAAGAAGAAGATCCCCCAATGAGATGAATTGGCACACTGGCAGCAGCAATGGGTGCAGACAGAGCAGTTTGACTGTGTGGTTGTCACAGGACTGGGCAGTGTTCTATTGATAGGGTTGCTATGAGTCAGTACCTACTCAATGGCACCTAACAACAACAACAAATACCAAGACACCTTCTGGAAATTCACATCATGGTCTGGCAGTAGGAATCCAAAGGATTGTGTGCTCTATTCACATTCTTCTTAGGATCTACAGTCTATTACTGCCTTACTCCAAATTTTTGGTGCCTAACATTTTATGTTCAACTTCAGAACCCCACATTTATCTTCTGCAATGCCAATAACCAAACCAGCAACTAGCATCCACCTTCCTGCTATTATTGACCCACAGTCTGCACCTCCAATGCCCTAAATTGCATTCATAGCTGGACCCTCATTTGAGGCAAAATGCAACATGTTACTTGCAATATGTTTCAGTATGTCAGTTCTGAGCTCTGTGCTGTATGTACATGACATCGTCTAGAAGAGCAGATTCTGCTGTTACTGGTTAGCATTCATCAAGCCTAAGATGAGCTCAGATGGCTCAGATTCCCTGAGTTATAAGATGCCTGCTAGGTTCT
>NW_006411059.1:2991-3996 GCF_000296735.1 Chrysochloris asiatica
TTCCTGCAAGGAAATCTTTGCAAAATACTTTTTAGAAGTAAATATAGTAAGGCTTCTTCTCATGTACTTTGGACATGCTATCAACAGAAACCAGTCTCTGGAAAAGTACATCATGCTTGGTAAAGTAGAGGACTAGTGAAAAAGAGGAAAAACCTAAACAAGATGGACAGACACAGTGGCAGCAAAAAATGGCACCAACATAACAATTGTGAGGCTGTTCAGGACTGGGCAATCTTTTGTTCTGTTGTACATTGGGTTGCTATGATTCAGAACCATCTCCACTATACCTAGCAACAACAACAACGTCACAAAGGGGAAAGACATCTTCCCAAGGTCAGTTCCTATGAGGTGGAAGTCAATGTTGACATCAGCCATTACTCTCATGGTACTCTGTACTTCTCTGCTGGGTTTGATGAGTCATTGTAATGGCCACACACAACTCTTAGATAATACTCATGATTAGGGGGTTTATTAGGGAAGCAACAAGGTACAACTTAGAAACAATTCAGAAATAGCAATCACAACTCAGAATATGGTTCTTGATCAGAACAACTTTTTTACTTTTGTCACTGGGCACTGCTAGAGGATATATTGCATCCAAGCTCAGGCAAGTGTTACAACTCTTAGCTCTTTAGGTCAGCAAACCTACTGGCACATGTGCCACACTGGTTCTTGCTATTTGTGCCTCTATCATTCTTGCTACTACTGTGCCATCATCTCTCAAAGTCTTCAACGTTACAACTCCTTCTCTCTGTCTCCTGGATCTAGTAGATTCTCAGCTCAGGGACCCTCAGTCCAAAGGCTGTGTTCCACTACTAGCTTTTCTTTCTTGATGGTTGTGAGACACCTCCCCCCGCCCCTTTCCATTGCTGGGATGTCTTGTTTTAAGCATAGCAATATAACCGAACTGACAACTCCCTTCTTATGGCTCCATACAACATAATTGCATGGTCCCATTCCCATTCACTTTATTTGCACTATTAATGGGCCACAAGAATGTGCATA
>NW_006411059.1:5823-7520 GCF_000296735.1 Chrysochloris asiatica
AAAGTTCTCAGGATTTTCAGAAAACATAGTATCTCATCATTCGGTACACATTGGCTATTGCTGTATCTGAACCAGCACTCTACTCACATTGGCACCTGAAGCTTCCTAACTCTATCCCATTCTCCATCATTCTTGGGAGCCTTTTGGCCCCTTTTGATACCATTGACATCCTAGATAGCTATTTTCCAATGGTCACATTGTAGACTAGCAATGTCCCAACCTATCCCCAACTCCCTTGCTGTACTCTCTGCCTGGGGCTCACTAGACTCGCTCTTCATCTTCTACCAGTTAACCACACACTATGTTCTAATCTCAGACTTGGAAACCCTGTACAGGGTCACTATGAGTCGGAACCGACTCCACGGCACATAACAACAACAACAAAAGCATGTTCTAATCTTGGATTAGAAAAGGATGATAGGATTCATTACCATAAGAGCCCTAGAGATGAGGAAACAGTCCATAGCTCCAGTATCTCAGTCATACCTTTATGGGTGAGACAGAAAGATCAGGCAGCCCCTCCCCTTTGAGTTGTGTCACCTCAAACACATGGACTTCAAGGGCCGATAGCAGGAAGAGAAGATGCTTAACTTTTCATTCTGGAAAGGTGGCACTTGTCATCTTTGCTTAGACTCCAAAGAAGGGGACTACATGAACTCTGGATGAGCACTGCTCTCTGCTCTAGCATGTGTGTTTGTCCATAGTGTATATATGTACTTAGATTGGGGTAGGCCTTCAGAACTCCTGGTGTGGAGCTATAGCTTAAGCACTGGACCTCAAGGTTGGTTTGAACCACAAGGTGAGTGGTTCAAACTCACCAGCTGCTCCTCAGAAACCATATACAGGGTCACTATGAGTTGGAACTGACTGAATGGCACTTAACCATTACAACATTGTTGTGGGGTTGTTTATGAGGTGTAGGTATATTAACCTATCTGTATCCACCTGTGTCATTAAATTGCTTTGGAATTGTTCCACTACCATCCCGGTATTATTTTTAAATACTTGTGATAACCCAAACTCTGACAGTGTCTTGCACAAAGAAAGTTTTCTATAATTTCAATGCAGTACAAATCACTGGAGACTTGGTGTGCCACTTTTAGGATAGCCACTAGACTGTTAAGCACGAGGCTAGTAGTTCAAACCTACCAGCTGCTCCTCAGAAACACTATACAGGGTCACTATGAGTCCAAACTGACTTGATGGCACTTACCAAGAGCAACATAAATCATTCAGCTTCTGACAAATGTATCACTTAATAATGCTAATAGAAATAGATGTCATTTATCAGCTATACTCAAATATAGTTTCTTTGCTAATAAGCACTTCACATTTATCATTTCATTTAATTATCACAAAAAAAACTCTAGGAGATAGGTATTGATATCATTTCCTTCATTTTACAGACGAAGATATCAACTTAGGGAGGTAATATAGTTTCCTATAGTCAAAAGCAAATAGAAGATGGCCCTGGGAATCTTAGCCAGTTGGTCTGCCAGTCTGTCTGCCTATCTTGCCCTTTAACTGCATATAGCTCTCGCTAAGGAAAAGCTGGCATGGCAATGGAAAGACTGGCATGATCACCAGAATTACAAATGAAATGATTCCTATGGATGTTCTTGTTCAGATGGAAACCTCAAAATTTTAGAAAAGTTCAGAAGCTTTTGATGTTCTCTTTTCACAGAGTATATATATAT
>NW_006411059.1:8020-8894 GCF_000296735.1 Chrysochloris asiatica
GTTCTACAAACTCTCTCTGTCTCTGTCTCTCTGTCTCTTTCTTTCTCTCTGTAGCATAATGGGTTATATGTTGGGCAGCTAACCCTGACGTCAGCAGTTCAAGTCCACCAGGCACTCCATGGGAGAAAGATGAGACTTTCTGTTCCCATAAAGATTTACAGTTTCAGAAACTGTATGCAAGGTCATCATGACACAGAACTGACTTCATGACACACCACCACCACCATATATGTGTACGTATATAAATTATAATGAATAATATATGAGTATGGATAATAGTACATGAATAATGTATTCCATTGAGATAGGTCAGAAAAAATTTTTAACAATACTTGTAATATTGCACTAAAATTTTAGTACAATACAAAGAAAACTGCTTTCAAAAAAAGATACTTACAACGTTATTGGATTTATTTAAACAAATTCTATTCTTTTTTAATACCAGTTTTAGAATTGTTGTCATGGGAAAAAGACAGTAAGATTCCATCAAACTTGTTTTTGATCTTCTACAAATTTATTTTTCTTCATTATTTTAAGAACATCAAGTTTATCTCTAAAATACACAAATTAATTTGGGTGATAGTGTCTTACACAAAATCTACAGAACAGTTCAGATAGTTAAGTAATTTTTTAAAACTTACCTTGCTCTCCCAAGAGAGAATTTTATTCACATCAGTTTTGATGTCTGCAGACCCAAAATATATACTGTTCAAGAGCAAAATGTCAGTTTGAGTACTAAGGTGCGTCTGACCCAGGCCAATGTATTTTCAATAACCTCATATGCATACAAAAGTTGGACAGTGAATAAGAAAGACTATAGAAGAATTGATGCATTTGAGTTATGGTGCTGGAGGAGAATATTAAAATTATGCAT
>NW_006411059.1:9093-11853 GCF_000296735.1 Chrysochloris asiatica
CAGGGGCTATATAAAATTTAAAATCAACACACTGACATTAAATATTCTGTGGAAATACATCCCAGGAGTCATGCTTACTCAATATAGATCATTTATTTTGGTCCCACACAAGAGGAAACCTTTGATTTCCACTATAGCACTGTAGGATAAGCACTGGACCAAACAAGGTCAGTTTGAACTGTAAGGACAATGGTTCAATTCCACAAGCCACTCCTCAGAAATCCTATACAGGGTTGCTATGAGTAGGAACTGACTTGACAACATTAAAACAACACAACAACTGGCAGTTCTGATGAAGCCAGATGGAATCATTCCTAAAGTCAAGACCCCCAGATCTACTATTTTCTCAACATATCATCATCGCCAGAATCCGTGTACCTGAACATCCATTACAAGCTAAATGGTTTGTTGTGGGACATATCTTTTACTTAGGAGAAATGAAATCTGAGAAAATACCATTGATCCCAGATCAAGTTACTAGATCAACATAACATACTGGTGTTGAAAGCATCTGGACCTTGTCTTCCATCCCATAGGTCTGCATCAAAGACTTGAACCCTCACAGTTCCCTTCATCATTTCAGTCTGTGGGAATGACCAGACTGTGTAGTACACTAAGTTCATCAAATACTCAACATTTTTTTCTATTCAAAATGAATTTGAGTGTACTTGGCTAGTTGTATTCTCATCCAAGAGAAATATATATATATATACTCATAGTAGGCTTTGGAAATGCTCCACTTCTCCCTTTGATCATCAATCATGGGTCACCAGCTGGGACTTGTAGGAATCCTGAGAACAGAATTGCAAAAATAGGAGCAGCCTGTTGTCTGCTTAATTCCCAAGAGTTTTCTGAACACTTCCCTGAGGGCTAACCATGACATTTCTGACTCATTCCTCTTTCCTCTCTCAACTCTTAGTTCCCACCAAAAAGAAGAAGGCAATAATACATCTATAATAGGACACTCATATCAGTTAGAGATTATCTGAACAACATTTTAGGGTCTACAAAGTACTTTGGGTGTATTATCTCATTAAACCCTCACACTAATACTGTGAGGAATATGGAATGAACATTACTAGTTCCATTTTATTCAAATGGAAGTAAGTGAATTGAACTTAATTCTTGGAGTCCTGATGTGGCACTATAGGGTAAGCACTAGACTTCTAACTGCAAAGTTGGTAGTTCAAACCCACCTGCTGCTCATTGGAAACCCTATATAGGTCCACTATGAGTAGGGACTGACTAAATAACACTTAATAACAACAGTAACTCTAAGCTAGACATCATATTTGATTTATCACTTAAAGAAATTAAGTCCAAACTTATCTGATATGAAAATACTCTTAATACAATCCTAAGACCCATGGGTATCAGAAGGTGGAGTATAAATCCCACAAAGACTTTGTCCTATTGGTGAAGGTTCTAGAGGAGGTCCAGTGGTCTGCAACATACTAGGACATCCCTTCTCAAGTGCCCCTTGCACCTCCTATCACTAAGAAAGTACACGGTGTGTAGTAGGCTTCTCGGATAGTTGATGTAAAATAGATTATACCTAGAAGTATTGATCTGAACCACTTTTACTAATGATCCAGTAAACTTCCAATTTTAAGTGTGGTTCAAAGAAAGAGCAGGCCCTATCATAGGTCCAGGCTGTGTGCCAACTTCAAACAACATGGTAGGTGGACCTCATGGTATATATGATAGAAAAGGACATTACAAGATGTCTCTGGGAAATCCCAGTAGGAGAATTGCATCCCTAGGGTTTTGAAGCAAGATCATCCCTTCTGAGGCAGAGAATGACACACGATTTGAAAAGCAGCTCTTGGCATGTCACTGAGCTCCTAGTCATGGATCAAGTTTTTATACCACTTGAGCTGGATGGAACCCTAGATCCTCTATATTCTAAATTAGGCTGGCACAGCAGCAAGTCTTTACACACAGACAGTAGCACATTCAAGGTCTGAGGTGTGTAGAGCAAGGAGAGGAGGAATTACATACCCAGAGGCCCCATTCCATGTCACCCACTTCCGTAGTCCTGATGCCTCTCCTGAAGCTCAAATCTACAAATTAATGGATGTTTTCTGCAACCAGTGCCCAGAGGAGAACAGAATTCAGGCCTGGTCTACACATGATATATTGGAGATAACAAGTCATGTAAACAAATGTCACACTACAGCTCTACTCAGAAGGACAATAGTAAAGGAAGATCCTTCTAGATGGAGAGCTACAACCAATATACTTGGTTGGTCAGTTTCTATGGAGGAATAAGTTATGTTAAGTATAAAAATATACAAACGCCAGGAAAAGGTAAATGGTTTGGCTGATTAGTCATGAGTCTAGAAAGAGCAAAATTAGAAGATTGGGGAATTCAAGGTGCTAGAGTGATAGTACACTTCCTCCTCATCACTCTCATTGGCCCTTTTATGTGAGTCACACTTCTTGTCCTTGATACCTTAGGCTTTGAGAGATCAGAGGCACTGATTCTGGGGTAGGGAAGGATCAGGGTGGAGCCTCACTCTACATGAATATAATAAGTATTCTACTAAACTTGGAGTCCACCAATCCTCCATCATTTTGTATACTGTAGTGGCTTGTGTGTTGTTGTGATTCTGGAAGCTATGCCACCAGTATTTTAAATGCCATCAGGGTCAACCATGGTGGAGAAGTTTCAGTGACGCTTCCAGACAATGACAGAGTGGGAAGAAGGAGAAGCAGACCATTTCTTAAGGGTTAGCTCCTGAAAACCTTACGAATAGC
>NW_006411060.1:0-1523 GCF_000296735.1 Chrysochloris asiatica
TTAGCCCATGCAAACCTGCCTAATTGATCTCCAATCCTCCTTGTGCTTCCATTCCTCTCCCTCTTCTTGTGTATTGCCCTCCTCCTCAGCACCCAAACTATCCTGTGTCTATTCCCTACCCTGTGCTCCACCTTCTCCTTCCTCCCCTCACTCCACTCCCCACATCCAGTAACCAGCAAAGAATATTTTTAGCACCCTTTTAGTATAGGTTCTTTTTCTTAGTCTTTTAGAATAGTGGTCCTATGAAATATTTCTCCTTTTGTGACTGACTAATTTTACTCAACATAATGTCCTCAAAGTCCACCCATATTACATGGTAGTTTACAGCTTCCTTGTTATTCAAGGAGAAATAATATTCCATTGTGTGTATGTACCACAGTTTGTTTATCCATTATTCACTTAGGCTGTCTCCATCTTTTGCTACTGTTAATAGCGCTGCTATGAACATTGGTGTGCATGCATCTACTCGTGTATGGCTTGTATTTATTGTGGGTAAATACCAAGTAAAGAAGTTGCTGGATCATAAGATATTTCTCTTTCCAACATTCTGAGAAAGCACCAAATTTCTTTCCAGAGAGGTTGGGTCATTTTGCAATCCCACCAGCAGTGCAGGAGCATCCCAGTCTCTCCACATCCTCACCAGCATTTATTGTCCTTTACTTTTTTTATCTTTGCTGTTATTGCTGGTGTGAGATGATATCTCATAGTTGTCTTGATTTGCATCTCTCTAATGACTAGTGATCATGAACGTTTCTTTATATGTTTGTTTGCTGCCTGGATCTCCTCCTTGGTGAAGTGTGTGTTCATGTACTGTGCCCATTTTTAAATTGGACCATTTGTCTTTTTCTTGTAGAGGTGTTGTAGTTTCCGATATATTTTATAAATGGGTTCCTTGTCTGATGTGTCGTTGCAAAAGATTTTTTCCAATTCTGTGGGTTCTCTTTTTACTCTTTTGGTGAAGTCTTTTGATGCAGATAAGGTTATTAATTTTTAGTATGTCCTAATCATCTAGTTTGTCTACATTTGTTTGTGTAGTTTTCAAAATGTTTGGTAGTCTGTGTATCCCCTGAATTAGAGCTGTTACATTTGACTTTAATTTTTCATTGATGGCCTTCATAATTCTGGGATTCACATACAGGTTTTTAATCCTTGCTGAGTTAGTTTTTGTGTAAGGTGTGAAGTAAAGGTCTTGTTTCAATCTTTTGCAAATCGCCTTCCAGTTTTGCCAGCACCATCTATTGAAGAGACTTTCACCTCCCCATCTGATACATCTGATACATTTAGGCACTTTGATGAAAATCAGTTGGCTGTATTCTCAGTTCTGTTCCATTGATCAATGTATATTTCATTGTACCAGTACCAAGCTGTTTTGACCACTGGAGCCATATAATAAATTTTGAAATTGGGAAGTGAGAGGTTTCCAACCTTATTTTTCTTAAGCAGTGCTTTGCTTTTCCTGGGTTCCTTTCCTTTCCATATAAAGTTTGTAATTGTTTTTTACAACTATTTAAAGAATGTCCTTG
>NW_006411060.1:8464-11506 GCF_000296735.1 Chrysochloris asiatica
GGCTTCTTGAATGTTTATCTTCTCGTCTTTCAAGATGTTAGGGAAATTTTCTTCCGGAAGCTCTTCAACGATCTCTTCTGTGGATTTCTTTGTTTCTTCTTGTTCCAGAATGCCAATAATTCTTACATTATTCCTTTTCATGTTATCCAGCATGAATCTTACACTCTCTTCAGATTGTTTAATCCTTTTAGCTGCTTGTTCTTCTATCTTGACAGTATTGAATGATCTGTCTTCCAGCTTGCTAGTTCCGTCTTCCATCTCTTCTTGTCTGCTCCTTTCCCTTTTCAGGCTATTGTCTACTTCTGATATCTTATTACTGATCACCTGGGCATCTTTTTGTAGGTTTTGAATTGTTTCCAATGCTGTGTCAATCCTATTTGATTGTTCCTGGAGAATTTTTTTACTTCTTCCTTATTTTCCTCAATCCCTTTTCGGAGTATTTGAATTTGTTTCCATATCATTCTTCTGAATTCCCTCTCAGGCATATCCAAAACCCGCTCCTCCTCCTCTATAAATCCTTTGTCTGTCTCCAGTTCATTTGCATCAGTTCCCCTCTTATGTTTTTGGACATGCTTCAATAAAGTTGATGGTTTCTTATTGGTCATGGTTCTTGTTTTATTATTATTATTATTAATATGATCAGGAGATAGGCTTCCCTTTTCGTCTGTAATGTGTAGCAGATGTTGTTGGGTCTTGTCTAAGTGGTGGAGTATTATATTGTAGCTTGGCTATATGGGCACCATTGCTGCTTCTTCTTATGGGACATAGGGAGGATAAGTTCCCACCTCCAGGAGGGATGTGTAATCCAGAGGACTAAAGGCCGAAGTAAAAATAAACGCCTGTCCAGAAATCACCACATTGTAGCAGATTTGTAGCTTTGGTTAACTTTTTCTGTGCCCTGTCCCGCCAGCCAGCACAGCTGCTGGAGGATCCCCACTGCTAGCTCTCTCTAGTTATATTTATTCCAAGATATTTCATCCTTTGGGCAGCTTTTGTAAATGGTATTGCTTTCCTAATGTCCTTCTCAGCACTGTTGTTGTTGTTATAGAAGATTCCAACTGATTTTTGTATGTTGATCTTGTATCCTGTCACTTGGCTGAATCTTTCAATGAGCTCTAGTAGCTTTTTTACTGAGTCTTTTGTGTTTTCTATGTATAGGATCATATCATCGGCAAATAGAAAGAGTTTTACTTCCTCTTTGCCAATTTAGATGCCTTTAATTTCCCTGTCTTACTGTGTAGCTTTAGCTAAGACTTCCAGCACAGTGTTGACTAGAAGTGGTGATAAAGATCATTCTTGTGTGGTTCCTATTTCTCTCCATTGGGAGTAATTTAGGCTGTTGGCTTTGTATATATGTTCTTAATTTTGTTGAAAAGTTTCCCTTCAATTCCTACTTTGTTGAGTGTTTTTATCAGGAATGGACTTTGGATTTTGTAAAATGTCTTTTCTGCATCAATCTATATGATCCTGTCATTTTTTTTTTGCTTTTCTTATTCATATGGTGGATTACCTTGTTTGGTTTTGTAATATTGAAGCATCCTTGCATCCCTGATATAAGTCTCACTTGATCATGATATATTATTATATTTTTGGTCTGCTGCTGGATTCTGTTAGCTAGGACTTTGTTGAGAATTTTTGCATCTGTGTTCATGAGGGATATTTGTCTACAATATTTTTCTTCATGACTTCGTTCTCTGGTTTTAGTATGAGAGTTATACTGACTTCATAAAATATATTAGGAAATTTTCCATACTCCTCTATATTCTGAATAATTTGAGTAAAATTGGTGACAGCGCTTCCCTGAATGTTTGATTGAACTCACCAGTGAAGACATCTAGGTCTGGACTCCTTTTGGTTGGGAGATTTTTGATTACCTGATCTATTTCTTTTCTTGTTATAGGTTTGTCCATGTTTTCTACTTCACTGTGTATAAGTTTAAGTAGGTTGTGTTTTTCTAAAAATATATCCATCACTTCTAAGTTTTCAAATTTGTTGGAGTACTACTTTTCATAGTATTCTCTTATTCTCTTTTTTATTTCTTTTGGTTCCATTGTGACATCGCCTGTGTGGTTTCTAATGCATGTTATTTGTGTCTTTTCCTTCTTTTCATTTGTTAGGTTTGCCAGTGTTGTGTCAATTTTGTTAATCTGTTCAAAGAATCAGCTTCTTGTCCTGTTGATTCTTTCTTTAATTTTTCTGTTTTCTATCTCATTTATTTCTTCTTTAATCATCATTATTTCTTTTCTTTTGGTGGCTGTATGTTCCCTCTTTTGGTCTGTTTTTAATTGTTGCAGATGCAGTGTTACTGTGTTAATTTTGTTTCTTCTTTTTGGATGTTTGTATTTATTGCAAAAAATTATCCTCTCAGCACTGCTTTCACCTTTTCCCAAAGATTTTGGTATGTTGTGTTTTCATTCCCATTTGTTTCTAGGAACATTGTGAGTTCACATTTTATTTTAATACTACCCAGTCGCTTTTCAGCAGGGTGTTATTCAGTTTCCATGTATTTGACTTTATTTCCTTGTCTTCCTATTGTTGATTTGTAATTTGATAGCATTTTCTGAGAAGATGCTTTGTAGTATTTTGATATTTTTAAATATATGGAGGTTTGTTTTGTGGTCTAACCTATGGTCCTTTGTAAAGAATGTTCCATGTGCACTGGAAAAGAATGTGTATTGCACTGTTGTTGGGTTGAATGCTTTGTACACATCCATGAGGTCCAATTGGCTGATTGTATTGTTTAATTCTTTTTGTCTTTGTCAATTTCTTTCTGGTTGTTCTATCAATTTTTGAAAGTGATGTATTAAAATTGGCCATTATTATTGTAGATTCATCTAATTCTTTTTTCAAATCTATTAGAGTTTGCTTTATATTTTTTGGATCTCTTTCATTGGGTGCATAAATACTTATTATGGTTATGTCATCTTGTTCAATTGTACCTTTTTTTTTAATTTAAGGTTTTTATTGGGGATTGAGTGAAAGTTTACAGGGCACATCATCAGTTTCACATTCAACCATTCATATAACTTGCTTCATTACATT
>NW_006411060.1:11865-12301 GCF_000296735.1 Chrysochloris asiatica
TTTTTTTTGTTACAAAACTTCAACCTTTACAAGTGTGACAGTTGCGATTAGTCATGAAAACAGTTATTCACTATTGAATCTTACGAATCTTAACCCCATCTCCTTTCACCAGACCCATCTAAACAAGATGATAGCTATTCAGTGGGAACTCTTTCTTTCCCCCAACCTTCTTAAACTGAGCTCCGTCTTGAAACCTTGTAAGCCAGTCACTTCGTGCCTTTATTGCCCCCTGGTTTTAAGTAACCAATGTCTAAGTTGCCCATTCCTATCTACCCGGTGTACAGAGTAGATAGCATTGAAACTTGATTTGAAGACTCTTTCTCTCTCTGTTGGTATTTAGAGTAACTACCGTTCTGAGTATAGGTCAGGTTCATCATGAAGATATATCTTCTGTCACTTAGCTGTTCCAGTCTGCTTGTCCTTTCTAGTGGGAATG
>NW_006411061.1:0-458 GCF_000296735.1 Chrysochloris asiatica
GGAAACAATTTTGTTTCTTTCCTAGCAAGATAAAAAATGGAACGTGTTAGTGTTTGTTCCTTTCCAAAGGAGTTTTGAGCATTCTGTCTCTGGAACCTGGTATTCACCCTCTTTTAACGCTATCCTGATTCAATCGGTTGCAATTGCCTTATCTCGTTCAAAAAGTATTTTCATAATCTTTTCATACAATGCGATAGTCTTATTTTTACACCATGCAATTCAATTATATATTGAAATAAGTAGCTTAGTTAGAAAAGGCAAAGAAGCCTGCACGTGCTGTTTGTCAGTAAAATGTGCACAATGTCCTTGGTTTGACTTATTGGAATTCTGTTATTTTGAAATAGAGACTCTCCTAGAATTTGGTTTCTAAGTAATAACTCTTGAGGATGGTTCACCGAGACAAATAGTCAAAAGGAGAGCAATTTCCTGGTTCCAAACTTGTATTCCACTCTTGAGAA
>NW_006411061.1:1642-2797 GCF_000296735.1 Chrysochloris asiatica
GTCAGTAAAATGTGCACAATGTCCTTGGTTTGACTTATTGGAATTCTGTTATTTTGAAACAGAGATTCTCCTAGAATTTGGTTTCTAAGTAATGACTCTTGAGGATTGTTCAACGTGACAAATGTGTCAAAAGGAGAGCAATTTCATGGATCTAAACTTGTATTCCACTCTTGAGAACGTGTGTCTAAGGATATCAGGATGTCTAACGATATGCAGAATGTCTTTCATTTGACTCATTGGAATCCTATTAATTTGACAAAAAGGTGTCTCCTAGTATTTGGTATATGAATAATGAGTATACAGGATTGTTGACAGAGACAAACGTGTCAACAACGATAGCAATGTCATGTAAAGAGAAGTATCCGCAGCTCGTATTACACTCATGAGAACATTTGTCTAAGGATATCAGGATCTAGGAAACAATTTTGTTTCTTTCCTATCAAGATAGAAATTAGAACGTGTTAGAGTTTATTCCATTCCAAAGGAGCTTTGAGAATTCTATCTCTGGAACCTGCTGTTCACCTCCTTTTTAATGCCATCCTGATTCAATTGGTTACAATTGACGTATCTCTGTCAAAAAACCTCTTAATAATCTTTTCATACAATGTGATTCTTTTATTTTCACACCATGCAATTCAATTGTATATTGAAATAAGTAGCTTACTTAGAAAACGCAAAGAATCTTGCATGTGCTGTTCGTCAGTAAAATGTGCACAATGTCCTTGGTTTGACTTGTTGGAATTATGTTATTTTGAAAAAGAGACTCTCCTAGAATTTGGTTTCTAATTAATGACTCTTCAGGATGGTCCATTGAGAGAAATGTGTCAAAAGGTGAGCAATTTCATCGATCCAAACTTGTATTCCACTCTTGAGAACGTGTTTCTAAGGATATCAATATGTCTAAAGATATGCAGAATGTCTTTCTTTTGTCTTATTGGAATCCTATTAATTTGACAAAGGGTGTCTCCCAGTATTTGGCATCTGAATAATGAGTATACAGTATTGTTGACAGACACAAACCTGTCAATAGGGATAGCAATTTCATGTAAAGAGAAGTATCCGCAGTTCTTATGACACTCATGAGAACCTTTGTCTAAGGATATCAGGATCTAGGAAACAATTTTGTTTATTTCCTATCAAGATAGAAAATAGAAC
>NW_006411061.1:3967-5343 GCF_000296735.1 Chrysochloris asiatica
CCTAGTATTTGGTATCTGAATAATGAGCATACAGGATTGTTGACAGAGACAAACGTGTCAACAGGGATAGCAATTTCATGTAAAGAGAAGTATCCATAGCTCATATGACACTCATGAGAACCTTTGTTTAAGGATATCAGGATCTAGGAAACAATTTTGTTTCATTCCTAGCAAGATAGATTACGGAACGTGTTAGAGTTTGTCCCATTCCAAAGGAGCTTTGAAAAATCTGTCTCTGGAACCTGGTGTTGAACCCCTTTTTAACGCAATCCTGATTCAATCGGTTACAATTATTGTATCTCTTTCAAAAAGACTCTTCATAATCTTTTCATACAATGCGATTTTCTTATTTTCATACAATGTATTTCAATTATATATTGAAATCTGTAGCTTTTTAGAAAAGGCAAAGAATCCTGCATGTGCTGTTCGTTAGTAAAATGTGCACAATGTCCTTGGTTTGACTTATTGGAATTCTGTTACTTTGAAAAAGAAACACTCCTAGAATTTGGGTTCTAAGTAACGACTCTTGAGGATTGTTCAATGAGACAAATGTTTCAAAAGGAAAGCAATTTCATGGATCCAAACTTGTATTCCACTCTTGAGAACGTGTGTCTAAGGATATCAGGATGTCTAAGGATATGCAGAATGTCTTTCGTTTGACTTAAATTTGCCAAAGAGTGTTTCCTAGTATTTGGTATCTGAAAAACGAGTATACAGGATTGTTGACAGAGACAAACGTGTCAACAGGGATAGCAATTTCATGTAAAGAGAAGTATCCGCAGCTCTTATGAAACTCATGAGAACCTTTGTCTAAGGATATCAGGATCTAGGAAACAATTTTGTTTCTTTCCTAGCAAGATAGAAAATGGAACGTGTTATAGTTTGTCCCTTTTCAAATGAGCTTTGAGAATTCTGTCTCTGGTACCTGGTGTTCACCCCCTTTTTTAGCAATCCTGATTCAATCGGTTAAAATTGTCGTATCTCTTGAAAAAGCCTCTTCATAATCTTTTCATACAATGCAATCCTCTTATTTTCACCCAATGGAATTCAATTTTATATTGAAATCAGTAGTTCACTTCGAAAAGGCAATGAATCCTGCATGTCCTGTTCCTCAGTAACATGTGCACATTGTCCTTGTTTTGATTTATTGTAATTCTGTTATTTTGAAAAAGAGATTATCCTAGAATTTGGGTTCTAAGAAATGAATCTTGACGATTGTTCATAGAGACAAGTGTGTCTAAAGGAGAGCAATTCATGGATCCAAACTTGTATTCCATTCTTGAGAACCTGTGTGTAAGGATGTCAGGATGTCTAAGGATATGCAGAATGTCTTTAGTTTGACATATTGTTGTTGTTGTCAGGTGCCATCAAGTCGG
>NW_006411061.1:8745-10054 GCF_000296735.1 Chrysochloris asiatica
GTATCTGAATAATGAGTATTCAGGATTGTTGACAGAGACAAACGTGTCAACAGGGATAGCAATTTCAAGTAAAGAGAAGTATCCGCAGCTCATATGACACTTATGAGAACCTTTGTCTAAGGATATCAGGATCTAGGAAACAATTTTGTGTTAGAGATTGTTCCATTTCAAAAGGAGCTTTGAGAATTCTGTCTCTTGAATCAGGTGTTCCCCCCCTTTTTAACGCGATCCTGATTAAATCCGTTACAATTGTCGTACCTCTTAAAAAAAGGCTCTTCATAAGCTTTCCATACAATGCGATCCTCTTATTTTCACACAATGGAATTCAATTATATATTCAAATCATAGCTTAATTAGAAAAGGTAAAGAATCCTGCATGTGCTGTTCGTCAATAAAATGGGCACAATGTCCTTGGTTTCACTTATTGGAATTATTTTATTTTGAAAAAGCGACGCTCCGAGAATTTGGGTTATAAATAATGACTCTTGAGGATTGTTCAACGAGACAAGTGTGTCAAAAGGAGAGCAATTTCAGGGATCCAAACTTATTTTCCATTCTTGAGAACCTGTGTCTATGGATGTCAGGAAGTCTAAGGTTATGCAGAATGTCTTGCGTTTTACTTATTGGAATCCTATTAATTTGACAAAAGTTGTCTCCTAGTATTTGGAATCTGAATAATGAGTATTCAGGATTGTTGACAGAGACAAACGTGTCAACAGGGATAGAATTTCATGTAAAGAGATGTATCCTCAGCTCATATGACACTCATGAGAACGTTTCTCTAAAGATATCAGGATCTAGGAAACAATTTTGTTTCATTCCTAGCAAGCTAGAATATGGAACATGTTAGAGTTTGTTCCATTCTAAATGAGCTTTGAGAATTCTGTCTCTGGGACCTGCTGTTTACCCACTTTTAACGCGATCATGATTCAATCAGTTACTAAACTCGTATCTCTTTCAAAAAGTCTCTTTGTAATCTTTTCCTACAATGCAATCCTCTTATTTTCACACAATGGAATTCAATTATATATAGGAATCAGAAGCTTACTTAGCAAAGTCAAATATTCCTGCATATGTTGATCTTCAGTAAAATGTGCACCATGTCCATGGTTTGACTTTTTGGAATTTTGTTATTTTGAAAAAGAGACTCTCCTAGTATTTGGTTTCTAAGTAATGACTCCTGAGGATTGCTCAATAAGACAAATGTGTCAAAAGGAGAGCAATTTCATGGATCCAAACTTGTATTCCATTCCTGAGAACTTGTGTCTAAGGATATCAGGATGTCTAAGGATATGCAGAATGTCTTTCG
>NW_006411061.1:11525-12615 GCF_000296735.1 Chrysochloris asiatica
CAATTTCATGTAAAGAGATGTATCCGCAGCTCATATGACATTCATGAGAACATTTGTCTAAGGCTATAAGATGTATCCGCAGCTCGTATGACATTCATGAAAACCTTTGTCTAAGGATATCAGGATCTAGGAAACAATTTTGTTTCTTTCCAAGCAAGATAGAAAAAAGAACGTGTTAGAGTTTGTTCCATTCCAAAGGAGCTTTGAGAATTCTGTCTCTTGTACCTGGTGTTCATCCTCTTTTTAATGTAATCCTGATTCAATCGGGTACAATTGTCATATCTCTTTCAAAAAGCCTCTTCATAATTATTTCATACAATGCGATCCTCTTATTTTCACACCATTTAATTAAATTCTATATTGAAATGAGTAGCTTACTTAGAAAAGGCCACGAATCCTTCATGTGTGCTTCATCAGTAAAATGTGCAAAATGTCCTTGGTTTGACATATTGGAATTCTGTTATTTTGAAAATGAGACTCTCTTAGAATTTGTTTTCTAAGTAATGACTATTGAGGATTCTTCAACGAGACAAATGTGTCAAAAGGAGAGCCATTTCATGGATCCAAACTTGTATTCCACTCATGAGGACGTGTGTCTAAGGATATCAGCAGTCTCAGGATATGCAGAATGTCTTTCGTTTGACTCATTGGAAGTCTATTAATTTGACAAAGGGTGTCTCTTAGTATTTGGTATCTCAATAATGAGTATTTCGGATTGTTGACAGAGAGAAACGTGTCAACAGGGATAGCAATTTCATGTAAAAAGAAGTATCAGCAGCTCATATGACACTCATGAGAACCTTTGTTTAAGGATATCAGGATCTACGAAACAATTTTGTTTCTTTCCTAGCAAGACAGAATATGGAACCTGTTAGAGTTTGTTAAATTCCAATGGAGCTTTGAGAATTCTGTCTCTGAAACCTGGTGTTTACAGCTGTTTTAACGCAATCCTGATTCAATATGTTACAATTGTCATATCTCTTTCAAAAAGCCTCTTCATAATCTTTTCATACAATGCGATCCTCTTATTTTCACACAATGGAATTCAATTCTATATTTGAAATCAGTTACTTACTTAGAAAAGGCAAAG
>NW_006411062.1:0-4959 GCF_000296735.1 Chrysochloris asiatica
TACATCTCCCCTCACCTCACACCAGCTGGATGCTTCACTCTCCGCTCCAGTCCCCCATGGCCACGTCACTGCCTCTGGGCCCAGGAGTCCCCAGGTCTTGCCATACTGCTGGCCATCCAGGTCTCCACCTGGGTTCACAGGGGTCTATTGAATGTGGTTGGGCTTAGCTCACAACTTCATTGTTGTTTTTCCCCCTCTTCCCCTTATCGGTGACCAATGTGGTCACCAGCCAGAACACATGCCTGCTCATGTATTCCCCTTCAGTCTCAGTCTTGGAAGGAGGTTTGCTCTGAGGGGTCCTGACCACTTGCCTTGATGGCTCCCGGGCAAACAGCTTACTTGTTCTTGTAGTAATCAATCAGACTGCCATTATTATTTTGGATTTTTCCTAGCAGACTTTTTTTTAAATTGGATAATTTTATATGGCACGGGAATGATGTTATAAATTTTGGCAGAAAAAAAGGTTCACCACCCCATCTGCTGTATAGGGTTTCCAAGGAGCAGCTGGTGGATTTGAACCACTGACTTTGCTGTTACTAATCCAGTACTTATCCTGTGGTGCCACACCAGCCAGAACTCCATAAAGCCAAAGCAACTTATGAAGAAAATAAAACAAAAACATATATATATATTTGCCTCAGAGACTCATCTTTAAAAAAAAAAAAATCAATGACTCCTTCCCTCTCTTTCCAATGAGGAAAACCTGACTATTTATTTAAGTTTTCATATAAATAAACATTTTTCTCTTTTTGGGGGGCAGAAGTTTAACTTTTGTGGAAATGTGATGTGTGTTTAAATTACCAATTTCATAGGCTATATGTCTGAAAATTACAGAGAGATACTAAGTTAACTTGGAACAATGAGCTAACATGACAAAGGGAAATCAGTGATTGCAGTAAGCACAGGATAATAGTACGAGATCTTCACTATTTTGGGTTGTGTGTGGTGGGAGTGGTGAGTGGGGGGCGGGCGGCAGCAGGAGACTGGGGAAAGGAGGCCCTGAAATTGCTTTTTATAATTAAAAAGGGAATCTCAGATGTTTTATTTCTTGAATATTTACATTAAAACCTTTGGTGGTGCTACTTATATGTTGTGGAGTTGGTTCCAACTCATAGTGCCCCTGTACAGGGTTTCCGAGGCTGTAAACCTTTACCGGAGCAGAAAGCCTCATCTTTCTCCTGTGGAACAGCTGGTAGTTTTGAATTGCCGACCTTGCAGTTCACAGCCTGATTTGTAACTACTACGCTACCAGAGCTCCTTAATAAAACCTTTAAGTGCTTGTAAAACAAAACAAACAAACAAACAAAACCCAAAACAGAGGAACTGCCATAGAGGGGATTCTGACTCATAGCAACCCTATGTTGGGTTTTGAGGCTGTAAATCTTTACAGGAAAAGGCAGTCTTATTTTTGTTCTATGGAGCAGCTGGTGGATTTGAACTGCCAACCTTGTAGCTAGCAGTTCAATTCGTATCCTACAGCACCATCAGAGCTCTTTGGATTTCCATGACAAAGACAAAACAGATATAGTCATCCTAGATGAGGAACGCCATCAGCATGTACACAGTACAGAGGCCAATGAAGTCACCAGCTGAAGGCCATGGTGTTCACTGTATAGGATAGAAAACAAAGGAAATCACCACAGAATCATGACTGGTAGCAGGTCAAGTCATCACTGTCGCAAGCAGAACCACAGAGCAGGGAAGGACTGGGACTGGGATACATATGCAATTGTAGATTTTAAAAGTTACTGTATAAAGGGTTGATGGGGTGGGCAACTTAGACACTGACTATCTAAAATGGGGGGAGGGGCAGCTATAAAGGCACAAAGTGACTGGCTTACAAGTTTTCAAGAAGGAGTTTAGTGTGAGCATGTGACAGGGAAGGTAGAATCCCCACTGAATTGTTTTCATCTTGTCTAGATGGGTCTGGTTAAAAGAAATGGAGATAAGATTCTTATGCATCAATAGTGAGTAATTGTTATCATGACTAATTGTGACTGTCACAGCTGTAAAGGTAGAAGTTTTGTAACAAAAACGGGGGAGTAGTTAATCTTACAGTCCAGAAACAGAGGACCATCAAGTGAGAAGAGCACAAGCAGAATGTGGGACCCTATCTAGAGAAGTAGCAAAACCAGAGATGGAGGCAGAGATGAGGACATGTAGACACAGAGCAGCTGAGAGCTCTAAACTCATGGAAAGCAAAAGGCTATATGCTGGTGACCAAGGAGCAGGCTTGCAAAATGTGCCCTTTGGCTGTTGAAATGATTATATATTCCTGAGTGTTTTTGTGGACATCCCCCTCAACCCTCAAAAAACAACAACAAAAAAAAAACAACAGAAGGAATCGAAGCAACTACTGTTAAATGATGATACATAGAGGAGATTGTAATCATTGCAATGAAACGATGAGTGTTTACATGTTCTTCCATGTAAACTACCATTCAATTCACAATAAAAACTTAAAAAAAAAAAAAAGTTACAGGATTGGTTTGAATGTTTCCATGACCTGGCTACATGGTGATCAGGGCATGACTCATGACTATGTGCTCATGAGTCATAGTCATCAGGACCCCAATTTTTAAACTACATTATGGACACGTCCAGGCAAGTTCCCTAGGACAAACTGCCCCTCCCTGGGCTTGTCCATGATTTATAGTCAACTTGCAACTACATTTTCCCTGAGACTAACTGCAGTTCCAAGGGCTTGCCTGGGAGTTGTCATAACCATATTGCTGGTTTAACAGTCAGAAAGAACTCAAATGGAATCTGAACTTACATCAAGACTCACAATGGCGTTAGAGATCCCACCCCACTGTAGACCACAGCCTTCCACAAACCAAATGCTTTAGAATTTAAGCTGTAATATAGAATACAGGCATTCAGCAGAGAATACAGTCATACCTCAGTTCTGGGTCTTCCAAAAGGAAAAAAAAAATCCCAAATTCAAGTATATTGTATAGAGACCCTTTGTAAAAATGGCATCGAGGGAAACAATGTCTGACTTCCTCTATTTTCCTAAGGGGGAAGGATAATCAAACTATTTCTTCAAGGCCAATTCTTATGAGGTGGAGATTAGACATTGCCTTCAACCTTCATGAATTCTGACTCCAGCCATCCCTCCCACAGCACTCTACTTCTCAGCTAAGTCTGAGAAGTCTTTTGTAGTGGCCACACAAGAACTCCCAGACTGTACTCACGACTATTAAGTTTACCAAGGAAGTTGATAGGCTACAATTCAGGATCAGAAATGCTTAACACACAGTTCTTTGGCCAGGACAGACTCTATCCTGCCTTGCCCACAGGTAGGCCTCTCTCTGGTCCTTGGCCTCTTAGTCATGTGGTTCCTTGGCCTCTTCCCTGCTTGGGAAATGTTACAAAGTTCTTTTAGCACAGGAAATAAGTACCAAAAAGGCACACCAGTCCACTAGAAGCCTCAGCCCACTGCTCTAGCTTGGTGGGTCAGCAAACCTAGCTTTCCAATTCAGTGCATGGGGGCACTTCACTGCATTCCTGCCTGAAGGCACTCAATTTTACTAGCAATATATGCCAGGAAGCTCACCCCTCTTTCATGGGCTCTGGCTTTTGGTTCTGAAGCTGCTGCTCCCCGTCTCTCACTCTCCTGACGTGTTGCCATTTTCTGTCCCTGAATTGAGGAAGTTCATTGCACAGAGATTTCAGGGTCCCAAGAATGCACTCCACTCCTGGCTCTCCTTTCTTGATGGTAGCGAGATCCCCTACTTCTGCTTCTAAGATGGCTCAGTTTACACCCATCTTAGAAGCAGAAGGTGTGGTGCTGTAGGATAAATGCCAGTTTGCTGACCAGAAGGTTAACCGTTCAAACCCACCCCACTCCTTAGGAACTCTATACAGGGGTTCCTATGATTCAGAATCAACTCAACAACACATATGCATTTATGTATTCCACTTTATGGCAGCATAGTAGCTTCCTGAAGGAGTTCTGGTAGCGTAGTGGTTACGAATTGGGCTGCGAACTGCAAGGTCAGCAGTTCAAAACTACCAGCTGCTCCGTGGGAAAAAGATGAGGTTTTCTGCTCCCATAAAGATTTACAGCCTCAGAAACCCTGTTCAGGGTTGCTATGGGTCAGAACCGACTCAACAGCACTTAACAACAACAACAACAACACAGATTTTAAACACTAATGAGAAAAATATTAAACAAAGATTAATATTTTTGGTTAAAACACATGGAAAAGTTTACCTACACAAATTAATAAAACTTAATTGATAGAACAAAACAACTTCAAAACAATGCAGGCTGGGCACAAAGCAATAATTTCAATAACATTCACTCACTAAGGCAAAACTGTTAGTCTACAGAGCCTAAAGACATCCAAGACAAAAGTAATGAATATGAAGGGAACAAATATATCTCCATGGAAAATATTTGCCAGCTAATAAACCCAAGTTGCCAATGTAAGGCAACCTCAAAAGCAAAAATATTTGAACAAAGTCTAATGACCTCAAAGTCCATGACCTTGAAAAAGCTGTCCTCTACATCCGGCCCTTAAAGGTGTTTGAGTTTCAAGGCCAAGCAAGTGTTTCAGTTCCTGTAATCTGTGATAAGTATGTTTAAACTTGAGCACAACAAAGTGACATTTTTTCTTGTGGGGTTCTGATTTTGATGTCTCCTCCAAAATATAATATTTTAGGGTAAATATCAGGCAAGCCTAGGGATCAAGTCTCTCTTATCTATGAAAAATGCTATGTATAATACTTTAACAAAGACAAATCTAAAACCCAGCCTAAGGCATCCGACCTCATAGATCACCAAAAGCAGGAGAAAAAACTATTTTTTTTTCAGTCAAGAAATACTTGATTCGAAAGATAACACAATCAGGACTGATTGTGAGGGTTGGAAATGTAAAGGCAGATGTTTTGTAGCAAGGAGGGGAGTGATTAACTTTGCAGTCTAGGAGCAGAGGTCCCTGGGACCATCAA
>NW_006411062.1:5619-12619 GCF_000296735.1 Chrysochloris asiatica
TCACAATTGTTGACATGCTTGAGCCCATTGCTGCTGCCACTTTGCCAATCCATCTTGCTGGGGGTCTTCCTCTATTTCTCTGACCCTCCACCTTACCAAGCATGGTATCCTTCTCCAGCGACTGGTCCCTCCTGACAATATGTCCAAAGTACGAGAGATGAAGTTTGGCCATCCTGGCCTCCAAGGAGCATTCTGGCTGCACTTCTTCCAACACAGAGCTGCTTGTTCTTCAGCAGCCCATGACACTTTCAATATTCTCCTCCAACACCATAACTCTAAAGCATCAATTCTTCTACGGTCTTCCTTATTCACTGTTCAGCTTTCGCATGCATATGAGGCTATTGAAAATACCATGGCTTGGGTCAGGTGCACCTTAGTCCACAAGCTGACATCTTTGCTCTTCAACACTTTAAAAAGGTCTTGTGCAGCAGATTTGTCTAATACAATACGTCGTTTGATTTCTTGGCAACTTGCTTCCCGTGAGTGTTAATGGTTGATGGTTGTTTTCTAGCTGTTGAAATTCACCAACACTCTGCATCTGTGATATCAAATAGGATAACTTCAAGGCAAAGCCATTGGTTTCCTGAAAAACTCACTCAAGCTGAGGTAGGATCTCCTCTGAGGACTCATTTCAAGATATATAATTCTCTGCATAGCAAAGCATTGATAGTTTGATTGTGAACATTATGCAGGCAATTAATCTGACCTTGTCTTGGAGACAAAATAAAATGATTGTTGATCTGCCCTAAACCTAGGGCCCAGTTCTGCTTTTTTGGAATCTGCTTCTGTAAATAGACGGAATTCTTCAAACGAGCACAATGCTCAGTACCTTTGTGAGGCCTTTGTAGTTTCTTTTTCTCTGGACCATTGTTCAATTAAAGAATGACTTCGAAGCATCATCTTTTTTCCTAAAGTTTAAGATTTAAAAGGATACTTGTGTGCGGCAGAAGGTAGAATCCCCACTGAATGTTTTCTTCTTGTATAGACAAGTCTGGTGAAAGGAGATGGGGATAATATTCTTATGATTCAATAGTGAGTAGTTGGTATCATGACTAATTGTGACTGTCACAACTGTAAAGGCAAAAGTTTTGCAGCATAAAGGGGGGAGTACTTAATCTTACATTCCAGGAAGAGAGGACCCTAGGACCATCAAGGGAGAAGAGCATGAGCAGAATGTAAAACCCAACCCAGAGAAGCAGCAACACCAGAGATGGAGGCAGAGATGAGGACATGAAAAGAGAGAGCAACTGAGGACTCTAGACTCATGGAAAGAGAAAGAGTGTTTGCTGGTGGCCAGGAGGCAGGTTTGCAGAATGTGCCCTTTGGTTGTTTAAATGTTTATATATTCCTGAGTGTTTTGGTATACATCCCTCCTTACCCACCCACCCCCCAAAAAAAGTCAACAAATAAAACAGAAGGAATAAAAGCAAATACTGTTGGATGGTGATACAGGAAGAGGATTGTAATCATTGTAATGAAATGATGGTGTAAAGCTAATGTTCTCCCATGTAAACTATCACTCAGTTTATAATAAAAACTTTTTTTTTTTTTAAAAAAAAGGACACCTGTTTGGACTACTCCAGCAGTTGTTGTTGTTAGGTGCCATCGAGTCACAGCAGAACGAAACATTGCCCTACCCTGGGCCAACGTCACTACTGTTGCCATGCTTGAGTCCATTGATGCCCCCACCTGGCCAATCCATCTTGTTAGGGGTCTTCCTTTTTTTCTCTGACCCTCCACCTTACCAAACACGATATCCTTCTCCAGCAACAGGTCCCTTCTGACAATATGTCCGAAGTATGAGAGACAAAGTTTGGCCATCTTGGCCTCCAAGGAACACTCTGGCTGCACTTCTTCCAACACAGATCTACTGGTTTTTTTGGTAGCCATGGCACTTTCAATATTCTCCTCCAACACCATAACTCAAAAGCATCAATTCTTCTATAGTCTTCCTTATTCACTGTCCAGCTTTCACATGCATATGAGGTTATTGAAAATACCATGGCTTGGGTCAGGTGCATCTTGGTCCTCAAGCTGACATCTTTGCTCTTCAACACTTTAAAAAGGTCTTGTGCAGCAGATTTGCCTAATGCAATACGTCGTTCGATTTCTTGGCAGTGTTTCATTCTGTTGTGCATAGGGTCGCTATGAGTTGGTACAAATGAGTGGTGGACTCCAGCAGTAGAGCAGGTATATTAACAATATTAGGTCAGTTATTTGAAATAATCAAGACTCAAAAAAGTACTCTACCAAGGAAAACAAGTACCATGAGGTGTTTGCGTCAGTAACAGCTGCATTCTGTAAAGCCTTAGGTTATACTTTGGTTGTGTGCCGTGGAGTCGCTTCCAACTCACAGCAATCCTGTATGTGGTTTCTGAGGCTGCAAATTTTTATGGGAGCAGAAAGCCCCATCTTTCACTCATGGAACTGCTGATAGTTTTGAACCGCCAACCATGAGATTAGCAGCCTGACTTGTAACCACTACACTGCCAGAGTTCCTTTAGGTTGTACTGGAAAGCTTCAAAAAGTTCATGGAAAAATTGAATGAAAAGGCACTGAAAATTTTCCGTGAACTTTTTGAAGCCCCCTTATACACGTATATGAACACAGAAATACCCACCTATTAAAACACAAAATTGTTCCTTTGAAGGCTGCAGGACAGCTAATTATTTATTATGGTCAAATTTTCTCTATTCTATGACATAAACCCTAGCCTCTGTGCCTGTGATTGGAGTCCTGGTGTGACGCTGTAAGTTCAGCACTGGACCACAAGGTCAGTTTGAACCACAAGGTCAAGCAGTTCAAATTCACCCAGGCGCGCCTCAGAAACTCTATACTAGATAGCACTGAGCAACAGCAATAATGCCTGTGATTATGGGCCCGTTTCTAAGTGAATTGCTAACGAATAAGAATTATAGTGGAACTAAGATTTAAAGATGCCCCCATCTTAATAGAGGGTATAACTCAAGCCACCACCCTTAGTTTCCCTTCCGGGCATACATAGTCTGACTCTAATTTATAGTACTGCTTTGGAAACATTTGCTGTCTTTTCCTGGATCTTGCCTGAATCTTGCCACACCAGGAATCCATTTGAAAGGGTTGTTGTTAAGTGCCATCAAGCCCGTTCTGACTCATAGAGACCCTATGTAGGGTTTCCAAGGAGCAGCTAAGGAGCTCTGGTAGCTTCATGGTTATAAATCAGGCTGCTAACCTTAAGGTCAGTAATTCGAAACTACCAGCTGTTCCGTGGGAAAAAGAGGCTTTCTGCTCCCGTAAAGATGTACTAGGAGGCCTGGTGTGGCACCGTAGGATAAGCATTCAACTTCAGTTCGGTTTGAACCACAAGGTTGGTAATTCAAATTCACCAGTTGCTCCTCGGAAACCCTATATAGGGTCACTATGAATCGGAACCGACCAAAGGGCACTTAACAATAAGAACAAAGATTTACAGCCTCAGAAATCATATGAAGGGTTGCTGAGTCAGAACACTCAATCCATATCACATAACCACCACCATCCTCAAGGAGCAGCTGGTGGGTTTGAACTACAATTTTGTGGTTCATAATCCAGTGCTCATCCTACAGCTCCACACCAGGGCTCATTAGATCTGACCTCCAATTAGTAGGACTTTTGACCCATCTCCTGACCGGATTCACCAGCTCCCGCAGCCTCATGCCTGTCATCTGACCTGCCAATTGGAGTTCCTCAGCTCCTGAGACTACATGAGTGAGAAGATTCCTTCAGACGGATCTCTGAACTATGCGTTTGGGATTTGCCAACCTCCAAAAGGGCCTCAGCCATGGAGACTTTGCAGTGAGTTGCAGAACCCTGAGTAGTGAAGGAGGAACAGTAGTAAAGGACATGAAGGACTATGGAGGGATATTACATGTTGGAAACGCTGGACAGCTGGGATATCTTTAACCTCCAACTCATAGGGACCAGCCTCATACTGATCATTCTAAAAGAAAATTATTCATGCTGAGATTTAGCCGGACATCTTACTGCCCTTCTACTTCTTCATAAAATCACGGCTTGAATGCTAGTCACTTCTCTGATCATGGTTTTTATATGCTGGCTAAACTTACCAACAAAACTTTTGATCTGAGAGTCATAATATCTAAACCCATTAGTTAGACAATTTATGAGAAAGGAGAAAATATGTTTCTTCTATCCTGAGACTAGAGCCTTAAAACACCTACAATATTCCCACATAAAAACCTACAGTAACATTTTAGTTCATTTCTGTTCTTCCTGTTATTGGGATCAATTGTAATCTTTGAACTGCATCACTTTCTGCACCAGACTTCTGGAAAAGTTTATTTCATCTGGAAGACTCCAAGTTTAAAACATCAGTCCTCTTCACACATCTAATACAGTCTATTTTTTCTGCTGGAATATGTTGGTCAAGCATTTCAGCAAGTCAGCAAAGCAAAAGTTTATCTGTAGATGACACAACTTAATATGGTCATGGTTAATTTATAATAATATGTTTAAGTAGAGATCTGATGGGAAGTAATTACTGAACTACTGTGAAGCCAAATAAATTCCATTTACAATCAGAAGGAATGCTAGATGAAAATATCTTTAAACACAATGATTAACTCTGTTTTAATGAGCTTCAGATATAACACATAACAATTTTGAAATGGAATCCTGATGAGGCGCGGTAGCACTCAACCATAAGGTCGATTTGAAACACAAAGTTGGAAGTTCAAAGTCACCAGCCACTCCTCAGAAACCCTATGCAGAGACACTATAAGTCATAACCAACTTAACAACAACAACAATCTTGGAAGATAATAGTGCAGATAACAAACTTTCACATTGCGAAACATCTGAATTAAGCTTTGTAGATAAACAGAGCAGTTCTCCCAGTTAATCCACTGGCTGTTACACTTCTGGATTCAAAAGAAACAAAGTTGTTATTCATAGGAGAGTGGGTAGAAATGTGAGTGACAGGGCAGGCAATATACTAGAGCGAGGTTACCAGAGGAAAGATGAAGCTAGCTGGAGGCACAGGAAGGAATGCAATAGTTGAGTGAATAAAGGTAAATATAATTAGCTGTTGGTACATGGAAGGGATTGCAAGCATTGTAATGAAGCAAAGTATATGATCTGATGGATGTAAAATTTATGGTCTGCTCTGTAAATCTTCACTTAATCCACAAAAAAAGTTTTTTAAAAAATGAAAGAAAGTTGTGACCAAGTTAGTAGCTAAAATAACTATAATTTTGGACCTACTAAATAGGATCTTTAAGGAGCTCTTGTAGCATAGTGGTTACGAATAGGGCTGTGAAACACAAGGTCAGCAGTTCGAAACTACCAGCTGCTCCGCAGGAGAAAGATGAGGCTTTCTGCTCCCGTAAAGATTTACAGCCTCAGAAGCCCTGTTCAGGGTCACCATGTGTCGGAACCGACTCCACGGCACACAACAACAACAACAACAAGTAGGATCTTTTAGCACTCTGCTCATAAAACAGGAAAAAAAAATTGTGATTTTTCTCATAAAGTTCCAAATTGTTAGGGGTTTATAATTCACTGAAAAACAACCCCCATTTTAACAAATTTTAAGGCTAAAGTCACTAGCGTTTTCAAAACCATGTGGTTTGGTAAACCCAATCTACCTCTATCCTGGAGGCAGATTACTCAAAGGCTGAATTAAATCTCTAAACCAGTAATCAAAGAAAATTTTGTTCCTTTAATGGCAAGAAACCCAATTTTTCATTTTATATGCCATACATGTTAAATGCTGTCAAGTCGGTTCCAACTCATAGCATCTCTGTATGGTGTTTCCGAGGAGCAGCTAGTGGGTTTGAACTGCCAGCCTTGCAGTTCACACTGACCTTGCAGTCCAGTGCTTATCCTACAGCGCCACACCAGGACTCCCTTGTGTTACAGCAATAACTGGGAGCTAACTTCCACATAAATAGGAATGAATGTTTTGTTCTATCTTATTACACAGATGTAATAAAAATGTTAGGTGCCATCAAGAAGGTTCCAACTCATAGCACTGTATGTACAACAGAAGTAAACACTGGCTGGTCTTGTGCAGATCTCACAGTTGTGGTGTTTGAGCACACTGTTGGTGGTGCTGTGTCAATCCATCTCATTGGGGGTCTTCCTTTACTGTACCAAGCATGATGTCCTTCTCCAGGGACTGGCCTTGCCTGACAACATGTCCAAAGTATCAGAGATGAAGTCTGGCCATCTTGGCTTCTAAGGAGATTGGTTCGTTCTTCTGACAGTCCATGATATTTTCAATATTCTTCAACTCATAATTCAAATGCATTGATTTTTCTACGGTCTTCCTTATTCATTGCTTTTGAAAATACCATGGCTTGGGTCAGGTGCACCTTACTCCCCAAAGTGACCTTTTTGCTCTTTAACACTTTAAAGAGATTTTATGTAGCAGACTTGCCTAAAAATGATGTCTCTGGCAACTTCAATCTTTTTTCTATTTGTTGTTTTTGTTAAGTGCTGTCCAGCTGGTTTTTCTGTTTATCATGATGTTATTTATTGATCTAGTTGTGATGATTTTTGCTTTCTTTACATTGAGTTCCCAGTAATTACTTCTATTTAAAAAACGAATAGCAATAAATAGTATTAGTTACAGACACATGAACTAATTTTTTTAAAAATAACTAGTCCTAGCCATTTATTAAGAGGCTCATTTAGAACAGGATCCTACTTTCATATTTAATAATTATAAAATTATACTGTATTTATACTGTTTGGAGAGTCCCTGAGTGGCATAAACAGTTTATACACTAGGCTGCTAACTAAAAGATTAAAGGTTGGAGTTCACCGTGGTACCTCAGAAGAAAGACCTGGCAATCTATTTGCAAAAAAAATCCATTTACAATCCTCTGGAGTACTGGTACTACTCTGACACACATGGGGTCATCATGAATTGGAACTGACCATCAAAAATGAAAGGAGGGCAGGCCTTGGAAATACCTGAGAAAGAATTCAGAAAAATGATTATAAAATGTTTCAAAAC
>NW_006411063.1:0-1314 GCF_000296735.1 Chrysochloris asiatica
GGCAGCAGAACAGGTAACCTGTGTGTCCTGCCACCTTACGGCTCATGTGTATATTTGCTTAACGGATTTTGAGATTGTAAATGGAGCAGATGTTATCGAGGCCACTGCAAGCCATGTAGTTCCCAGAAGGGGCATATGCACATGTCATGACCCAAGAGGAGCCCAGAGGAATGGCACGGACCTTGTTGGTGGTGTAACTATCCCAGATGATAAGTTTGCCATCTTGTGAGGCACTAACTAGCAGCCTGGAGTCTGTGCCCCAGTGCATGGCATAAATCTTGGCCATGTGCCCCCTCAATGTTCTGCTGGTTCACATCTGGATTCTTCCCACAGGTTCAATGTTGTTTGTGTTCTAAGAAAAAGTCGCATCTGCACATGCTTTTCTTGCATCTTAGTTTTTAAGTTGTTTCTGCCTCCTGCAGTAGCTGGTAAAGTTCATTTATCTTCTGATCATTGTCTCTTCAATGTCAATGCCAATAATCTGGGATCTCGGTGATCCCATTGCTCTGACACAATTGCTCATGAACGCTTTGAAGAAGTCTTGTAGATTTCCCTAATGCAGTACAGCATTTGATTTCTTGACTGTTGCTTCCACGAATGTGGTGAAGACTCCTATTTTCTTTAAGTTTAGGTGTTACCCATACTAAAGGTTGTGGTCTTTGATATTCATCAGTTAAAAATTTAAGTTCTTGTTTCTTTCAACAATCCTGGTACACATTCCTGATTTAAAACCATTCAGTAGTGTTTTAATCTGTATTTTTGTCTATGTACAGGTTCTTCATGGACACAACTATGTTCTTTGAAATGTTATCCATAGCTTTTCATGCTTTACATAATTGAATGCCATTTGCATCATCAATAATGCATCATCAATAAAGCACAGGTAAACCTTTTTTTAATTTTTTTTTAAATTTTCTGCTTTCAACCAAGAGTAATCTTCTGTCAGCATTAACTTTCCTTCCATTTCCTCAGCTTGAACCTCTGACATTTCTCTGTTGATGTACTGTTGCATCCATTTTAGAATTATATTTAGAAAAAATGTATTTCCATGTGATAGAAATTATACTATCAGGTGATTCCAACATTCTGCTGAGTTACCTTTCTTTGGAATGGACACAAATACGGATCACTTCCAATTAGTTAGCCGCATAGCAGTCTTCCAAATTTCTAGTCATATATGAGTGAATGTCTTCAATGCTGCAATAATTTGTTTAAAGATTTCATTTTTTATTTCATCAATCCTCAGAGCCTGGTTCTTTGCCAATGCCTTCAGTGCATCTGGGAATTTTTCCTTCAATGCTTTTTGCTCTTGAT
>NW_006411063.1:2399-4255 GCF_000296735.1 Chrysochloris asiatica
ACTCTGCTCTGGTACTCTGTAGTCATGTCCTTGCCCCTGGGCACAGGAGTCACCAGGTCTCGTCAGACTGCTGTTTTTGTTTTTTTGTTTTTGTTTTTCCTGCTGGTCTTTGTTTCAAGAAGTATATTCTGTTCTTCTAGCTGCTCCAGGCTGGTTTGTTTGTCCTTTCAAGTGGAAAGTTCCCACCTCAGAAGATTCTGGATGGGGATCAGTATTCCACCTACGGTCTTTGCACAAGACCTTTTTAAAGTGTTGAAGAAAAAATATGTCAGTTTGAGGACTAAGGTTCACCTGACTCAAATCATGGTATTTTCAATAACTTCATATACATGCAAAAGTTAGACAGTGAATAAGGAATGCCATAGAAGAAAAATGCATTTGAGTTATGGTGTTGGAGGAGAATGTTGAAAATACCATGGACTGCTAAAAGAACAAATAGATTTGTGCTAGATGAAGTACAGCCAGAGTGCTCCTTGGAATCCAGGATGGCCAAACTTCGTCTCTCATATCTCAGACATATTGTCAGGAAGGACCTATTACTGGAGATGGATATCATGTTTGATAAGGTGGAGGGTAAGAGAAAAAGAGGAAGACCTCTAGTGAGATGGTTTGACAAAGTGACAGCATCAATGGACTCAAGCATAACAATGATTGTGAAATCAGCCCAGGAACAGACAGTGTTTTGTTTTGTTGTGCATAGGATTGCTATGAGTTGGTACTGACTGAATGGCATCTAACAACAGGGCACATTCTGAAAGCCAGTCTCCAGACCATAGGCACACAGTCTCACTCTGTCCATGGACCCAGAATCCATAGCTGCTCTGTCTTTCCATGGGACCACTTCTGCCACCATCTCTGTTGTCATTGCCTTTTCAGGCAGGGATCCCAAGCTCCTCTCATGCTCCTCCTTCTTTATGGTCCTGGGATTGTCTGTTCCTGAAGGAGCTCTGGTAGCATAGTGGTTACGAGTTGGGTTGCCAACCTCAAGATCAGCAGTTCAAAACTACCAGTGGTTCTGAGGGAGAAAGAAGAGGCATTCTGCTCCCGTAAAGATTTACAGCCTTGGAAACCCTGTGCAGAGTCACTATGATTTGGAACCGACTCCATGGTACTTAACAACAACAACTCCTTCATTTTAGTTATAGATCTATAATTACTGCTTTGACAATCACAATTACTCACAATTGAAATAATAAAAATCCTATCAGCATTATCCCCAACAGCCTTTCACTAAACCCATCTGGAAAATAGGAAAAATATTCACTGGAAATTCTCCCTTGACCCTAAACACACCCATGGAATTTTGTAAGTCAGATACTTCATTGTTTTGGTTGCTGTTAAATGCCATCAAGTCTCTTCCAACCTACAGCAACCCTGTATAGGGTTTCCTAGGAGTGTCTGGTGAGCTTGAACCACTGACTTTGCTGTTCAAATTAACTTTGCATTCCAGCACATTAACCCACAGTGCCATACCAGGTCACCATGTTTTTATAGTGCCCCCATTTTTGATAGACAAAATCTAAATTGCTCATCCCTATTAATCCAGTTCGCTAAGGAGACAAACATGTTCCTTGATATGATGAATCTTCCATTCTGGTTGGAATTTTGAGCAATTGCATCCATAAGCAAAAATACAACAAGTTGTTGACACTTGTTCTCAGTATCATACATCTTTTTCTTCATCGGGACAGGTTCTAATCAGATCAACCCTAGCCACCGAAGCTAGGTCAAATGGGTAGCAGCTGTAAGTTTGAGAGTTCACAGATACCTCCCTACACTTAAAACCAGCTGGCACTCTCACTCTCAGCCATAGCCCCCCATGGACTAGGTCAGTTCACACAACTCCCTATACTTCT
>NW_006411063.1:5125-6519 GCF_000296735.1 Chrysochloris asiatica
CTGTGAGTCAGAATCAACTCCATGGCACACAATAACAACAACAAGGCAACACCAGAAGTTGCCACTCTCCGTGCTCCACAGAAGTGTTTTATCCCATGCCTCTTTGTTCTTTTTCCCCCCAAAATTCACAATTTCTTAGGTGTGAAGGGAGCCATTGCAATGAATCCTGCTCATAGGGCCAAATACTTAAACAAAGCAGGGACCATGTCTGACTTTCTCTGAATCTGGACTAGTCCTCGGACTCAGGGCATGATACAACATCTAATGTTGGTGGAGGAAAATCATGAAGAAGTCAGGAAAGTGTTACAGGAACAATTAAATAAGACTGATACAGCATTGGAAACAATTCAAAACCTGCAAAACGAGGTTGATGATAAATAATAAAATATCAGAAATGGGCAATATGCTGAAAGGGGAAAGGTGCATATATTACTTTGTAACAGTAGTATGTATATATATATTAGCCTCTATGCATTTAAGTTCTATGGCTAAAGGCAGAGAGAACTAAGTAGCTATCATTAGAGATCTAATGGAAATGTAGTCTTGCTTTTAAACAATGCTGCATTGAAAAATAATCATATACATAACATGATATTAATTTATTCTGCCATAATTAGACTGAATATTTATTCAGATGTAGGCTTACACCAACACTGTTATTTTGAAAACAAAACAACAACAACAACCACAAAAACAACATAGTCATTATTTACAGGACAACGTTGTTTTATTTGTTCGGTACCATCAAGTCAGTTTCAACTCAGCAAAACTGCTCAACAAAATTGAATACTGCTAGGTTCTGCACTGTTATAGTGTTTGAGTTGCTGCTGCTATGTCAATCCAAGTCATTGAAGGATTTCCTCTTTTTGACTGATCCTCCACTTTACTAGCATGATATCCTTCTCCACAGATGAATCCCTTTTGAGAAACTTTCCAAAGAAGGATAAAAGAAGTTTCATCATCCTCTCTATTATGAGACATTATAGCTGTACTTCTTCTTAGAAATATACTTTTGTACTTTAGGTATTCCCAGATACTTTCACTATTCTTTGCCAAAACCAAAATTCAAATTCATATGAAAGAATCCAATCTTCTATGATTTTCTGGATTCATTTCTCAACATTCCTGGGCATATGAAGTGGCTGAAAAGATACCTTGTCTTGGGTCAGGTTCAACTGAATTCTTAAATTGACAACTTTACTGTTTAACAGTTTAAAGTGGTCTATTGTGGCCGATTTCACCAATGTAATGTGCCAATTAATTTATTGAATCCTGCTTTGATGAGCATTGATTTAGAGAACCAAATAAATTGAATTTTTAAATAATTTTAATCTTTTCTATGTTTATCATGATATTTACTGATCCAGTTTTGATTATTTATTTATTTATTTTTT
>NW_006411063.1:6981-7763 GCF_000296735.1 Chrysochloris asiatica
ACCAAACATGATGTCTTTCTTAAGGAATTGATTCCTCCTGCTAATGTGTTCCAAGTATGAGAGACAAAGTCTAGTTATCTAGATATCTAAGGAACATTCTGGATGCTTCTTCTAACACATACCTATGTGCTCTTTTGTCAATCTATGGTAACTTTAATATTATTCTCTAACACAATAACTCAAATCCATCAATTCTTCTATAGTTTTCTTTATTCATGTCTAAGTTTCACAAGCAAATGAGGCTATTGAAAATATAAAGAACAAAATTAATTAATATGGACATATTTATTCAGCCTTAAAAAGATATATAATTGCATCTATTCAAAGTTGTAAACATACAAAATGGCAATGCCATTAGCTAAGAGTGCAGAAAATACAGGCAAATGAGGCTATTGAAAATACCATGGATTGGGTCAAGTGCACATTAGTCCTCAAACTAACACCTTTGATCCTGTAAACTTTAAAGTACTCTTATGCAACAGATATGACTAGTGCAATATGTCATTTGATTTGTTGAATGCTGCTTCCTTGAGTGTTTATGGCAGAGCCAAACAAAATGAAGTATTTGACAACTTCAAACTAGTCTCCATTTATCATGGTTATTTATTGGTTCAGTTTGGGAGATTTTTGTTTTCTTTACGTTGAGGTACAACTCATATCAAAAGTTGGGGTCTTTGATCTTTATCAGAAAGTATTTTAAGTCCATTTTTATTTCAGAAAGCAAGGTTCTATCATCTTCATATTGTAGGTTGTTAATGAATCATGTTCCAATCCTGATGCCA
>NW_006411063.1:11968-12505 GCF_000296735.1 Chrysochloris asiatica
ACATCTACCTCTATATTTCCTACACTCACAGTCAGTCCTGATAGCAATTACTCACTATTGTACAACAAGAGTCTTATCCCCATTTCCTTTTGCCAGCCCAGTCCCAACAAATTGGAAATCATTCAGTGGTAATTCTACCTTCCCCTGCCCCATCTGGAACTAAGCTGCCTCTTGAAAACTTGAAAGCAAGTCACTTCTTGTTTTTATGTTGTTGTTGTTAAATGCCTTTGAGTCAATTTTGACCCATAGCGACCCTGTATAGGCTTTCCAAGGAGGAGCTAGTGAGCTTGAACCATCGACATTGCAGTTCAAATGGCCTTGCAGTCTGGCGCATGAGCCAACAACACCACACCAGGACTCCTTTATAGGTCCCCCATTTTGACTAGCCAATGTCTAAATTGCCCATCCACGTCAAACCTGCATATCCAGCAGGTGGGAGTAATAATCACTGTCAAGATTTGTTCTCTTTTTTGATCTGCTATATCCATAAATATAGGTAAAGTTCATGAAATTGTAGCAGGTTACTGTTTGTTTTTT
>NW_006411064.1:0-583 GCF_000296735.1 Chrysochloris asiatica
AAGAAGTGACTGGTTTACAAGCTTTCAAGAGGGAGCCTAGATCCAGAGGGTGTGGAGGAAGGTAGAATCTCCACTGTCTAGGTGGGACTGATGAAAGGAAATGCGGATGGGTCTCTTGTGAGACAAGGGTGAATAATTGTTACCAGGACTGATTATGAAGGTTGTAAGTGTAAAAGTAGACATTTTGTGGCAAGGAGGGGAGTGATTAACTTTACAGGCTAGGAGCGGGGGGTCCCTGGAACCATGAAGGGAGAAGAGCGGAGAGCAGGACCCTATCCGGAGATGGAGGCAGAGTTGATGACGTGGAGAGATGGAGCAGCTGGGGACTTGGAACCCAGGAAGGGAGAGGGCCAGTGTGCTGAAGGTTGGGTGGGTGACTTGTAGGATTGTAACCATGGCAATGAAACAATATACAATAGGATGAATGTAAAACTAATGTTCTTCCATGTAAACTATCACATAATTCACAATAAAACTTTAAAAAAGATTCATGTATTGCAGTTGATTTTGCCTAGCAATGCACTCTTGATTAAAAATTAGAAGCAGTGATGCCTGAGATGGAGGCAGAGACAATGACATGGAG
>NW_006411064.1:2237-3884 GCF_000296735.1 Chrysochloris asiatica
CAAAAAAAGCCCACTCAGGCATATATAATAATTTACATCTCCAAAGGGCACATAATGCAAGTCTGCTCCTGGCCATCAGTTCTTAGTCCTTCTCTTCTTAGTTCATGAATCTAGAGTCCTCAGCCACTCCCCTCTCCATGCCCCCATCTATGCCTCCATCTCTGGTGCTGCTGCTTCTCTGGATAAGGTCCCGCACTCTGCTTGTGCGTTCCTCTCTTAATGGTTCTAGGGTCTTCTGTTTCTGGACTGTAAAATTAACCACTCCCCTTTTTTTGTTAAAAAACTTATACCTTTACAATTGTGACAGTTGCGATTAGTCATGATAACAGTTATTCACTATTGAATCTTACGAATTTTATCCCCTTCTCCTTTCATCAGACCCATCTAGGCAAGATGATAGCTATTCAGTGGGGACTCTTTCTTTTCCCCCACACTTTTTTATTTATTTATTTATTTTTTACAACTTTCATTTATTGAGCCAGCTTTTAACAAACCTATGTTCTTCTTAAGTACTCTGCTAGGCACAGACTTTGTGGTGAGCCATGTTAGTGGTACAAGGATCAATAAAGCATAGTACCTTAGGATTTGACAAGCTTGAAGATAAGAAAGTATAGAGCAACAATCATATAAAGAACAAATGATAATAAAAGATGAATGCAAAGTAGTAATCAATATTAATGCTAACATTAGTATGTTGTTATTGCTAACTCCTGCTGACTCTACCTCAGACTCATGATGACCCAAGGCCCAACAGATTAAAATGTATCCGAATCCAGTGCCATCCCCCTAATAGGTTGCAGATAGAACTGTTGCGATCCATAGGGTTTTCATTAAGTGATTTTTTTGGACATAGATTACCAGGTCCTTTTTTCCTAGTCTGTCTTTATCTGGAAGTTCCACTGAAAGCTCTTTATGATCACAGCAACATGCAAGTCTGCAATGATAGGCAAATAGTGACTGCATGAGATGCATTAGCCAGAAATCAAACCTGGGTTTCCTGCATTGAAGGTGAGAATTCTACTAAAAAATACACAGTGAAGAGTTTGTAGGTATATCTTAAAAGATGATTGAAGGTGACTGCATCCTACAGAACACAGTGTGCAAGGGTAGTGGACTAAAAGCATGTGTATTTTGGTCAATATATACAAACAAACAAGTCAGGGAACTGATGGAAGGGAAGAGACTATTGCCAGATTGAACTGCTTCCAAAGCTACATTTACATATGTGGACTCCTTTACAATTCTGATTTCTACTGCATCACACCCAGTTGGCAGAAGGGAGCTGAGGTGGCTATGGTAACATGACAAAACTTAATATTAATATTCACAAACATATGGAGGCAGCAGTCCTTTAAAAACAACAATAATATCAGCAGTGGCAGAGGCAACAGTAACAACCGTAGTAATTTTTAACTCTAGCCTCTGGAAAAACGAGCTGCACATATTACTTTTTAATAGTCAATCACAAATTAATGAATTGCTGCAATCCTCAAACTTATTTTTCCCTCTAGCTTGTCATTATCTGCAGATATCAAAACAAGGAAAATGAATGGACTAGATTTCTTTCAGTTACTTGTTAGTAATAATTATTCCCCTAAAAAAATAAACTCTGAGCAAGAGCTCCTTCCTAAGTGGCTTAAATTTAAA
>NW_006411064.1:6153-6671 GCF_000296735.1 Chrysochloris asiatica
TAGTAGGCAAGGGAAACTAATATTCATAAGGCAATCGAGGATTTTAGTATTATTTACCCTCTTCAAGCTATACCTAGATCCCTGTATCCCAGAGCCCTGTTGTTCCAAGTTTGAGTATGCATCACTATGTACCTATGTCCCACTAGGCCATGCAAACCTGTCTCAGTGTTCCCCTTATCTATGTTGTTCTTCTGCTTCCTCCCCCTTCTTGTATTGTCCTCCCCAACACCCAAAATAGACCCCCCAACGCCAACCTCATTGTGGTTACCTTATATTCCATTAGTTCTTCCCTCCATTCAAGATAATCTATTTTATCCAGTAATCTACCTAACCTTCCCACCACCTGGATCTCTGTGTTTATCTTTTTTCACATTGTAATTGTTTTGATCATAGACTGACTTCCCAGATACTCTGTTCTTATAATTTTATTCTGTTCTTGACGCTTTCATTTGTCAACTGAGTTCAGTTTGATGCTGCCATGTACATCATTCTGTAGTTGTTGTGTGTTCTTGTTGGTT
>NW_006411064.1:9131-9636 GCF_000296735.1 Chrysochloris asiatica
ATCCGCCATCTTGTTTGTTCTTCTCTTCCATTATTATTTTGTATTTTTTTCTGTTGGTCTATTTTTCAAGTAGTATTTTCTGTTCTTCTAGCCACTGCAGGCTGGTCTGCTTGTCCTTCAAGTGGAATTTCCTGCCTGAGAAGATTCTGAGTGAGGTTCAGGATTCCACCAATGGTCTTATGCATTGCAGAGGCTCCACAGGAAGCTTCCTTCACTGGGCAAATTGTAGCCCCATTTTAGGTATTACAATCAGTTATAGGCAGATAACAGACTTTACAAGCTTTCTATGGTGATATTTTTGGCTCTTCCTTTCTCTCTACCTCACGCGTCCACTTTATGATGGTATGCAAAGGAATCCAATATTTAAAAGATAGCCAGGCATCTTTTTTTTTTTTTTTTAATGCTTTATTGTATATTATGTGATAATTTACATGGGAGAACATTAGTTTTACATTCATTCTATCGTATATCGTCTCATTGCCATGGTTACAATCCCCTCCATGCA
>NW_006411064.1:11778-12397 GCF_000296735.1 Chrysochloris asiatica
ATTCTGTTCCATTGATCTATGTATCTTTCATTGTACCAGTACCAAGCTGTTTTTAGCACTGTAGCCGTGTAGTAAAATTTGAAGGCAGGAAGTGACAGGCCTCTAACCTTATTCTTCTCAAGCAGTGCTTTGCTTATCCTGTGTTTCTTTCCTTTCCATATAAAGTTTGTAATTGTTTTTTCCATGTCTTTGAAAAATGTCATTGGGATTTGGATTTGGATTCCATTATATATGTAAATTGCTTTGGGCAGTATTGACATTTTCACAATGTTATGTCTTCCTATCCAGGAATATGGTACATTCGTCTCTTTTGGTTTCTTGCAGTAGTGTTTTGTAGTTTTCTTTGTATAACTCCTTTGTTTCTCTGGTTACATTTATTCCTAGATATTTCATCCTTTGGCTGGGTATTGTAAATGGTATTGCTTTCCTAATGTCCTTTTCAATGCTGTCATTTTTGGTATAGAGAAATCCAACTGATTTTTTTTTTAATTTTTATTGTGAATTATGTGTTAGTTTACATGGGAGAACATTAGTTTTACATTCATTCTATCATATATTGTCTCTCATTGCCATGGTTAGAATCCCCTCCATGCAATCCTTTCCCCCGTACCCCCCAGGT
>NW_006411065.1:0-577 GCF_000296735.1 Chrysochloris asiatica
AGGACTGGACAGTGTTTTGTTCCCTTGTGCATAAGGTCACTATGAGTCGGTACCAACTTGACAGCACTTAACAACAACAACATAATCTCATAAATTTAATTGAGTGTTTTTAAAGATCAAGAATCTATGTGTATAATGCAATTTTTTAAAGTGTTAATGTTAGTTTTGTCTTGAGGTACAATTTCTACAAACATCATCACACATGAGGCCAGAAAGATCTCTATCTTAAATGACATAGAAGTACTCCCAGAGTGCTCCAGAAACTTGTGGGGGATGATTCCAAACACAACAGAGCTGTGTTAAAGATATCATGGTTCTGTGTACAGATGAAGGATGTGGGTGAAACTGGAGCCTGAAATGGGAGTGAAAAGAAACAATATTTCTAAATTAACAGATCTTTGCCTTAAATGGTGTTAAGTGCAGTCAAGTGGGTTTTCTTAGAGACCCTTTTAGGGTTTCCAAGGAGTGGTTGGTGGGTTTGTAATAGCAGTCTTCTGGTTAGCATTACGGTGCACATCCTACATCAGGTCTCCATTGTATTAAAAAATGTGATATGAAACATGCAGGGACTTCGCAA
>NW_006411065.1:4857-6710 GCF_000296735.1 Chrysochloris asiatica
ACCCTTTGGTTGGTTGATGATGCATGGAGGGGATTGTAACCATGGCAATGAAAAAATATAGGATAGAATGAATGTAAAACTAATGTTGTCCCATGTAAACTATCACTTAATTCACAATAAAACATTTTTTAAAAAAAGAAGAAAACTCAAACAAGATGGATTAGCACAGTGACAACTGCAGAAGACTCAAGACTCGTGCGTAGCAACAATTGTGTGGATGGTATAGGATTGGGCAGTTTTTCATTCTGTTTTGCATCCAGTCACTATGAGTCAAAACCAACTCAATGACACTTAAAAGCAACAAAAACTCTCTTGTGACTTATTTCCCCCTTTTCTGTACAGAAATGTCTATACATTACTCAGTGCTTAATACATCAGTGTATGCTGGGTGTGTGTGGATGGGTAACTTATCTCTTTATGGTACATGCCTTCAGAATGCGAGTAATAGCATGTAAGGAATTAATGTGAACAAACTGATTCACAACTGGACCTGAATTATAGAGATGATCCTAGAGGCAAATCTGATGCTGTAACATGATGAGATTATGGATAGCCATGGATGGGGGTAAATTATGGTATGGAAATAATGCCTCCCACAAATGAACACATGGTGAGTTTCACATTGTTCCTCCGGAGCCTTCTGAGTGGCTTCAGGCTCTGTCAACAAGCTGTAGTCTCCTGAGACCTTCAGCCAAACTCAGTTAAGATGTCTTCAGCTTCCTGATGTACAAAACTGAAAAAGAACATATTTTTAAACTTGTTTTAATGAGCTAATTTTCTTGTTGTTGTTATCTGTCATGTAATCCATCACAACTTTGGTGATTATGCACAACAGAACAAACTGCTGATCTTTGTCATTTCACAGTTGGTTGTGGATGGGGCCATTGTGATGTATAGGGCTTTCATTGGCTGATTTTCAGAAGTAAATCACCAGGCATTTCTTCCTAGTCTTAGTCTGGAAACTCAGCTGAAGTCTGTTCACCATCATAGCAAACCTCACTGACAGACAGGCATTTGCTGCACATCAGGTACACTGGCCAGGAATCAAACCTACATCTCCAGCATGGAGAGCAAGAATTCTACCACTTCATTACTTACATTGTCTTCTGAATAATTTGTTTCATAGCAAAAACTAATGCACCAAACTTTCTCAAATTCCACAACCATACTTATCAATAAGGAAGAATACATGCCCATATATAGCTATTGTTCTTATTAATGCTTTCAGCATTGGTTTATAAGTCAGCCTCCCAAACTATTCTTATATCTTCAGGTATGTTTGCTTGCTGAGCAAATGACATGCTTTTTCTAATCTGGTAACAAGATTTTGTGGGTAGGACATGGGGTTATTGCAGAAGTCTGTGCAGTATTACAATCCTACATGCCACATAAGATAATTGACTAGACTGCAGGTAGTTCCCTCAATTCACAGTTGTCATGCAATAGAGAACATGAATTTGATCATGTATTCTCTTTTATTTGTGTCTGTAAACACTCAATTGCCATGCTTAGCTTCATAGATTGCAGTGTTCTAATTAATGCCTTTCTGACAATTTTCCTTGATGAATAATAATTTGGAGTTCATATAAGGTCACCCATTTAAGACAACCTCTGCTGGATAACTGGGTGATTAAATGGGGTTTGTTCAAAACAGTTTCCTGGTTCCTAATCAGTATGCAGTTACAGTGTGACTTATTTTAGTTTCTTTAATTTTTATTTCCTAGTTTCAAATCAAATTCTAGTTTGTAAATGATTCTGATATTTTGAAGGGTTTTAAATGAGGCTTTTTAAAAAATTTCTGTCTCAATTATGCATGCATCATGTGATTCTATTAAAATAGAAAACTTAAAATA
>NW_006411065.1:8375-9320 GCF_000296735.1 Chrysochloris asiatica
TCATGTCTCCATCTTTGCCTCCATCTCTGGTGTCACTGCTTCTTTGGATAAGGTCTCTCTCCCCTGTTCTATTCTAATTACTACTGTTTGGTCTACAGGTTCCTCATGAGCACAATTAAGTGTTCCAGAATACCCATTCTTCACAATGTCATCCATAGTTTATCAAGATCCACACAGTAGAAAGTCTTTTCATAGTCAACAAAGCACAGGAATGCATCTTTCTGTCATTTTATGCTTTCAGCCAAGATCCATCTGATATCAGCAATGATATTCCTCATGCCATGTCCTTGTCTGAATCCAGCTTGGACATCTGGCAGTTCTCTATCAATGTACTGTTGCAAGAATTTTTAAATTATCTTCAGCAAAAATTTATTTGCATGTGACGTTACAGAAATTGTCCAACAATTTCCACATTCCGTTGGTTTGCCTCTCTTTGGAGTGGGCACAAATGTGGATCTCTTCCTATCAGTTGTCCAAATAGCCGTCTTCCAAGTTTCTTGGCATAGATGAGTGAGTGCCTCCAGTCCTGCATCAGTTTGTCGAAAGATTTCAATTTGTATTCCATCAATTCCCAGAGAGTTGTTCTTTGCCAATGTCTTCAGTAAGGAGCTTTGGTAACATAGTGTTTATGAGTTGTGCTGCTAATTTCACAGTCCGCAGTTCAAAATTTCTGGTGGTTTTGCTGGAGAAAGATGAGGCTTTCTGCCCCTGTAAAGATTTACAGCTTTGGAAACCCTATGCAGGGACGCTGTAAGTTGGAGCCAACTCCATGACACATAACCACCACCACCACCACCAATGCCTTCAGTGCACGTTGGACTTCTTCCTTCAGTACCACTGACTCTTGATCACATACTACCTCTTGGTCACAACCATTTATTTTTGGTATAGTGACTCTGTATTTTCCTTCCATGTTCTTTTTATGCTTTCTGCATCATTCAATAT
>NW_006411066.1:0-5104 GCF_000296735.1 Chrysochloris asiatica
TGATGGCGTCACGTGTGTCAGCGGTAGAGAGGTTGGCCCAGGATTGGATATTGTTTCGTTCTGCTGTGCATGGGGTCGCTATGAGTTGGTTCCGACTCGATGGCACCTGACAACAACATAGTCTAGTAACTTTTCCCTCCAATTAAGACAGTCTATTGTATCATATATTTTTCCCTTCTTTGACATTGTTATTATTTTGATCTTTGGTTGACCTCCCAGCTCCTTTGAATTCATTGCTGTAATTTTGTTTTGTTCTAGACTCTGCTGTCTGTTGTCTGAGTTTCAGGTGGTGTTATCACAACTCTGGTTTTTGTCTCTTCTTATTGGTGTTCAGTACAAAAAATTTCCTTTAGGATGTTTTGAAGTGTTGGATTGGCTTTGAAAAAATCTCTTAGCTTCTATTTATCCTGGAATGTTTTGATTGCACCATCTTGTTTGATTGGCAGTTTTGCTCGATAGATGATTCTTGGTTGGCAGTTTTTTCTTTTAGGGTTTTATATATGTCTCCCCATTGCCTTCTTACCTTCATGGTTTCTGCTCAGAAGTCAGATCTTAATATGATTTGGCTTGCCTTTGTCAGTAACACTTCTCTTTTCCCTGGCTGCTTTTAGGATTTTCTCCTTGTCTTTGATTTTTGGAGATCTTGATTATGATAGTCTTGGTGATTTTCTTTTGGGGTCTATCCTTCCTTGGGAACATTCAGCTTCTTTTTTAAATTTTATTTTTATGGTTAGATAAATTTTATTACATCAAAAATACCACCAATAGGTCTTAGGAATTACTAGGGCCTTGTTACCATAGCTGGATAATGTTTATATCTTACTCATCAGCCTGTTGGATAGTTCCTTTTTCAAACACATATTCTATCCAAATTTTTTTGATATCCTTGTTTTTAACTGCTGTGGCTTACTGAATTAAAGCAGCTGAATTTGATACAAGTTCAATGTCATTTCCTTCAAGAATTAATTCATCTTTCTGGGCTTGAGATACTGAGCAAGAAACACTTGCCCTCCTCTGAACCCTACGAATGTATTTTTCACCCAAGAAGTTTTAGATGTCAACAAGAGACCCGCTCTGTTGGATAACAACTTTGTTGGGGAAGTGAGCATACACAGACCTCATCTTATAACAGAAGTCCAGTGTAATGCCCTTGATCATATTCTTCATGTGACTACAGATGGTGCAGACTGTAGCCAGTTCCTTTCTGTTTCCCCACCATTTGTCAGCGCAAAGCCTCTACTTTTTCTTCTCCAGGAGACTGAGCTCCACATTGATGTGGTTGAAGTCCCTCCACAGGGTTCCCCGGGAGCCCTTCATGGTGACGGTGCAGCCATTCAGACTGATGTCGACATTCTCTGGAATGTCCACTGTCTGGTTGCTGAGAATGGTCTTATTCTCCCAGTAGATGCAGCAAAGAAAGATGTTCAGCTTCTTGAATGTTTATCTTCTTATCCTTCAAGATGTTAGGACAGTTTTCTTCTAGAAGCTCCTCAACTATCTCCTGTGTAGACTTCTCTGATTCTTCCTATTTCTGAATGCCAAAAATTCTTACGTTATTCCTCTTCATGTTATACAGCATGAATCTTCGAATCTCTTCAATCTTTTTATCTTTTTTTGCTTGGTCTTCTATCTTAGCAATATTGAGAGATTTGTCTTCCAGATCACTGGTTCTGGATTCCATCTCTTCAGTTCTGCTTCATATCCCTTTCAGGATATTGTCCGTTTCTGATATTTTATTATTAATCATCTGGACCTCTTTTTGCAGGTTTTGAATTGTTTCTAATGTTGTATTGATCTTGTTTGATTGCGCCTGTAGTACTTTTCTGACTTCTTCCTTATTTTCCTCTATCCCTCTACACAGCATTTGAATTTGTTTCCATATCATTCTTCTGAATTTCTTCTCAGGCAAATCCAAACCTGCTCTTCCTCTTCTGGAAAGCCTTTTTATGCCTCCAGCTCATTTGTCTCAGTTACTCTTTTGTTTTTAGACATGTTTTGAGATCTTTTGTTGTAGGTTTTTTTTTTTTTTAATGTGTGTGTGTGGTTATTTTTAGTAGTTAGGTTGTTTATTAATCCTTAAATGGGTGTTTGTTTCTGTGTGTCTCCTGGTGGATATGATCAGGAGATAGGCTTCTCTTTTCACATGTAATGCCTAGCTGTTGATATTGGCTCTTGCCTCAATGGTGGAATATTATGGGTTATGCTTGTAGCTTGGCTATATGGCCATGATTGCTATCTCTTCTTGAGTAATGTAGGGAGAAAAATCTCCTACCTCCAGGTAAAAAGTGTGATCAAAAGGACCAAAAACAGAAGCAACATAAAAGCAGAGACAAAACCCACCATTTTAAAACATAAATAAAACCGTAGTAAACTAGCCAGTCACCCTTGCTGTGCAGGTAATGTGAGTGCACCATAGAAACCTCCAGCAGTGGGAGAAGGTGTCCACTTGTTCAGGCCCCTCCTCTAGTCACCACCGCAGAGGTGCACAGATTGATATTGTGCAGTTAATGGGAGAAATATTGTCTACTATTTTTGTCTCTGAAGGTCAGTTACGTATCTGCGTGTGCACAGTGTAATTTTCAAAATAATTGCGTCTTTTTATGTTGGGGTTTTACAGAGTGTTTGTACGGTTTGTCTTTTTGGCCAGACTTGCTTTTTTTCTTGCTGGGTAGGCAGGAGTAAAGGGTCCCACACAGTTAACTTTAACTTTAGGGAAGGATCCCAGAGTCAGACATCATGAGTAGCTGCCAAAAAGTTAACCCATGGGACCAATGGGGCTCTTCCTCTCTGTGTGGTGGGAAAACTGTGGGCTCAATGCTGGACCCTTTGGGGCGTGCACACCCACCTGCCTGAAGGTGTTTCGACTGGGAAGAAAAGGAGCGACAGGGAAGAGTAGGAAAAAATGTGTAGAATCCCCCCACGCCTCCTTTTGCAAATGTTGCTGCACTGGTATTTAGTGTTGGTTCACTGTGGCAGTGGGCTGTGGCCTGTCCTCTAAACCCAGCCTGGGCAGGGGGGCCACAGAGGGAGTCCAGTGTCCTGATCAATTCCTAAATCACAATTTTTTTCCTTAGACAGTGATATTTTCACTGGTGGGTGAGGGAAACTGATGCCCTGTACCTTATGTTTGATCTTGAGCCCTGGACCTGTTCCGTGAAAGCAGCTTTTTTGGGTTTTCAGCCCCTCCCCCATGGAGCCTGTCCTACCTGACTCTGCCTCGGCCACCTCCAAAACCGGAAGTCACCACTAATTAATTTTTTTCTCTAAGTATTCGCCTATGCTTATACTCATTTAAATGTGATCCTTTTGTGATCCAATATTTTTCCTTTTGTGACGAACTTAGTTGACTTAGCAAAATGTGATTTTCAAGATTCATCTATAATGTATCAGAACTTCGTTTCTCTTGATGGCGGAATACTATTCCATTGTTCTTATATACCACAATTTATGATGAACACCTGGTTGTTTAAACCTTTGACGACTTTGGAGTAGCCAATAGGTAGAAATAATGTTACAATGCACATTGGTCCACAAATATCTGAGTTCCTGCTTTCAATTATTCTGTTTTTTCAGGAGTGAATTGCTGGCTTACACGTTAGTTGTATGTTTAATTTCTAAAGACTTTACAAATTATTTTCCACAGCGGTTACTGCTCCATTTTACAATTTTACCAATGATACTAGAGGATTCCTATTTCTCCATAGTGATTTTTTTTTTTTTTTAATATATATTACTCAAAAAAGTTACTGTACTCTGGAGTTGGTTCCAACTCTAAGAGACCCTGCACCGAGTTTCCAAGTAATGGCTGGTGTATTTGATCCGCTAACTTTGTGGTTAGCAGTCCAGACAATATCACAACAGGTTTCCAAATTTGTCAATTCATACATACATAAATCAAACATAGAAACCATACCTCCACTTCAAAACCAAATTAACAATCATCTCATCAATTCTGACTCATAGTGACTCTATAGGACAGAGTAGAACTGCTCCATAGGGTTTCCATGACTGAACAGAGAGTCTTGTCTTTCTCCCTTGGAATGGATGATGGATTTGAACTGCCAACATTGTGGTTAGCAGTTCAGTGTTTAACCCACTGTGACAACTTTATGCCTGCTTCACCGCCCTCTATATCTTTATTGTGTGTGTGTGTGTGACAATATTCACAACAGTTTTATTTGCAATAGCCAAAAACTGGAAAAGCCAGTCCCAGAAGGTTACTAGTATATGATTCCAAGTATGTAGTATTCTTTTTTTTAAGGATTTTATTGTGGATTGAGTGAAAGTTTACAGGTAGATCATCACTTTTACATTAAACAAATCATACACCTTTTTAAATTACATTGATTATAATCCCCTCCATGTACCATCAGTTAACAGTATTTCTTTCTATTCACTTTAGCTTTTTTAAAAAAACAAAACAAAACACTCAGGCATATTTAATAATTTACACCTCCAAAGGGCATATGCTGCAAGTCTGCCTCCTGGACTCAAGCTGTTAGTCCCTGTCTTCCCATGAATCTAGAGTCCTTAGTTGCTCCTCCTCTTTATGACTCCATCTCTGCCTCTGTCGCTGAGTCTCTGGATAAGGTCCTGCATTCTGTTTGTGTTCTTCTACCTTGATGGCCTAGGATCCTCTATTTCTGGACTGTAAAATTAACCACTCACATGTTTTTGTTACAAAACTTCTACCTTTACAATTGTCACAGTCACTATTAATCATGATTACAATTATCTACTATTGAGTCATATGAATCTTATCCCCATCTCTTTTTACCAGACCCGTCTATACAAGATGAAAACTTTTCAGTGGTACTCTTTCTCCCCACTCCAATCCCCACCCATACTCTTAAACTAAACTCCTTCTTGAAACCTTGTAAGACAGTCACTTTGTGCCCTTATCGCCCCCTTATTTTAGGTAGCCAATGTCTAAGCTGCCTGTCCCTAGCTACCCTGTGTAGAGAGGGGATAGCATTGATACTTGATGTGAAGGCTCCTTCCCTCTCTGTTGGGATTTAGAGTTACTACCTCCATGAGTATTGGTCAGGTTCCTAAAATTGTAACAATTTACCAATTTACCAGAGTTTCCTTTATCAAAAAAAAC
>NW_006411066.1:5699-8809 GCF_000296735.1 Chrysochloris asiatica
CCCCCCCCCATCAACACCACTGTTGTGGTTACCTTATATCCATCAACTCTTATCTCCATTTAAGGCAGTCTATTTTATCCTATAATCTACCTGACCTTCTCACCACCTAGAACTCTTCCTCTGTGTTTACCTTCTTTCACATTGTAATTGTTTTGATCATAGACTGACCTCCCAGATCCTCTGTTCTTATAATTTTATTCTGTTATTGACTCTTCCATTTCTCAATTGTGTTCAGGGTGATGCTGCTCAGTATGTCATTCTCTGGTTGTTGTCTGTTCTTGTTGGTTCTCAATCCACCAAACTTCCTTTAGGATGTTTTTCATAGCAGGATTGGCTTTGGCAAAATCCCTTAGCTTCTGTTTATCCTGGAATGTTTGATTACACCCTAGTATTTGATTGACAACTTTGCTGGGTAGAGGATTCTTGGTTGGCAGTTTTTTTTCTTTCAGGATTTTATATATGTCTCCCCATTGCCTTCTTGCCTGCATGGTTTCTGTTGAGCGGTCCAAACTTAATCTAATTTGCTTGCCTTTGTATTTTCTCTTTTCCCTAGCTGCTTTCAGGATTCTGTCCTTATCTTTGATTTTGAAGAGCTTGATTGTTATATGTCTTAGTGACTGTCTTTTAGGGTCTATCCTTCCTGGGGTTCATTGAGCTTCTTGAATGCTTATCTTTTTGCTTTTCAGGATGTTAGGGAAATTTTCTTCCAGAAACTCTTCAATTATCTCCTCTGTGGACCTGTGTGATTCTTCCTGTTCTGGAATGCTAAAAATTCTTTTAAATTATTCCTCTTCATGTTGTCCAACATGAATCTTAGACCTTCTTCAGTTTTCTGTGTCCTTTTTTCTGCTTGCTCTTCTACCTTACTAGTGTTGAGAGATTTATCTTCTAGCTCAAAAGTTCTGGCTTCTATCTCTTCATTCTACTCCTTTGCTCTTTCAGTGTATTGTCTATTTCTGATATTCTGTTATTAATCATTTGGACCTCTTTCTTTAGGTATTTAATTGTTTCCAATGCTGCATCTATCTTACTTGATTGTTCCTGTAGTGCTTTCCTGACGTCTTCCTTATTTTTCTCAACTCCATTCTAAAGTGTTTTCATACATTTTACAGTAATTTTTCTGAATTTCTTCTCAGGCATTTCCAAAACCTGCCCATCTTCCAGTATGGAGTGTAGGTCTACTTCCAGTTCATTTGCCTCAATCACTTTATCTCATTTCTGGACATGTACTGATATAGTCATCTGTTCCTGTTTTGGAGCATATTCAGGAGTTGTCTATGGCCTTAATACTTAGATGGGTGTGTCTTTTTGGTATTTTTTATGCTTTCTGATTGACACCAGGTAGATGTGTTCAGGAGATGGTCTTCCCTTTTCACTCTTCTTCCTGAGAAATTTCAAACTGCCACTGTTGGTCATTGCGATGTAACTCAGGATTTAATTTTTGGCCTATTTCCTTTTTATACTGCCTGACCTACTTTACAATCCCTGTTCAGGCCTTTTTCCTACTGATAAGCAGTTCAGAGCAGCTATGGCTGGTTTGCACTGCCATTTGGTTTTAAGTGAAAACTGTCACTTTACATTTAGAGGAAATCTGTGTGCATGCATAGTAAACTCCCTGGGAGTGGGGGTGGGGTGTCCACTCTCTCAGGTACCCCTCTAGTCAATAGAATGGAAGTGTGTAGACAGCAAGTGACCAATGAGCAGATACCAAAAAAAAAAAAAAGAAAGTCCACACCTTTATCTCCGTGGTTCTATCAGGTGTCCATGGCTGCTCGGATCCTTCCCCCACTTGGTCTCTCCCAAGATGTCTGCTCTGGGAGCAGCTGAGCATCTTGAATTAGAAAGCAATGGATTTCATGCTTCTGCTACAAATTTCCCTAGCTGTAAGCCTTCCAGCCCTCTAAATATTCCTTTCTCTGTGGTTCAGAGTTTTAGCACCACCCCCTGAGCCTGCTTGGCCTGGTATTCTGTATTGTTGCTGACGGAGCTCCTCACTGAAATTCTACCTGATCCACCATCTTGTTTGTTCTCTCCCTCTATATCCTTTTATTTTCTCCTTTTATAATAGAATACCTTAAATATTTCAGATGTATTTATTCAGAATCATATTAATCAAGTTGTTGTCAAATTAATTTAGACTCATAGCAAGTCTGTAGGACAAGGTAAAACTGATCTTTAGGATTTCCAAGGGTATAATCTCTACAGAAGCAGACTGTCACATGTTACTCCCATGAGTGGTTGGTGGGCTTGAACCACTCACCTTTTATTTAGTAGCCAACTGCTCAATTTTTGTGCCACCAGGTCTCCTTAGATCCATATTAGACAGTATCCCAGTTCTGCTATCATATAAGTACCACAAGTGGGTGGCTTCAAAGAACAGAAATTTATTTTCTCATTGTCTGAGAAAATTCAGGGTCTTGGCCATGTTGATTCCTTTTAAGATCCACTTTCCTGGTTTGTGTCTCTTTGTGTCTCCTTGTTATTGGCATTCCTGGGTATTCCTTGGCATCTGTTTACACATAGGTCTCTGTGTCTATGCTGCCCTTCTTATAACTCAGAAGTGATTATGCTTATGTTCCACCTACTCTGGTATACTAGGTGTATCATAGTATATCAGAATAGATGAAACATAAACTATATTATATACTCTAGTGTAGGACTCCTGAGATAGCGCTGTAGGACAAACACTGAATTGATAACCAAAAAGCAGGCAGTTCAAACCCACTAGTTGCTTCTCAGAAACCTGATACAGGGTCTCTATGAGTCAGAATAATTAAGAACAACTCTGGTCTAACAAAAGAAAACTAACTTTTCCAAATAGGCTCATATTTATAAGTAAAGAGAGTATGATTTTCATATACTTTTTTGGTGGAAACAATTCAATCCATAATAGCGTTTTAATTATGTTTCAGTCACCAAACATAATTTAGTACCTCCTGAAAGAAAATAAGGCTATTATAATCCTACTCCATTTTTGTCTCTTTATGTTTGTTCTTCCTTCCTGAAGTTTCAAGATATCTTCTTATATCATTCCATTATTGTCTGGGGACTTCTTTTAGCCATTCTTTTAGGGTAGGACTGTTGTGATAAAGTCTCTGATTTTCTTTCTT
>NW_006411066.1:9804-11023 GCF_000296735.1 Chrysochloris asiatica
TCTGTCCTATTTAGCCCATGCAAACCTGCCTAACTGTTCTCCCATCTACCTTGTTCTTCCATTCCCCTCCCCAATCTTGTATTGCCGACCCCCCACACCAGCACCCAAACTATCCTGGGTCTATTCATTACAGTGTGCTTCACCTTTTCCTCCCTCCCCTTACCCCACTCCACATACCCAGCAACAATTTTTTTCCCTGCTGTTAGTGTGGGTACTTTTTCTTAACCTTTTACAATAATGGTTCTATGCAGTATTTCTCTTTTGGGACTGTCTAATTTCACTCAGCATAATGTCCGCAAGGTTCATCCATGTTATGCAGTGGCTTGCAGCTTCTTTGTTATTCTTCAAGGTAGCATAATATTCCATTGTGTATACGTACCACAGTTTGTTTAGGTTGTCGCCATCTTTTTGCTATTGTAAATAGTGCTGCTTTGAACATTGGTGTGCATATATCTACTCATGCTATGACTTGTATTTCTTGTGGGTAAATACCAAGTAGAGGAATTGCTGGATCATAAGTTATTTCTATTTCCAACTTTCTGAAGAAGTGCTATACTGCTTTCCAGAGTGATTGGACCATTTTGCAACCCCACAATCAATGTAGGAGGGTCCCAGTCTCTCTGCATCCTCGCCAGCATTTATTGTCCTCTACTTTCTTGATCTTTGCTGTTATTGATGATGTGAGATGATATCTCATTGATGTATTGCTTTGCATCTCTCCTGGTGTGGCTCTGTGGGCTAATGCATCAGACTGCAAATTCATTTTAACTGCAAGGTCTAGGGTTCAAGCTCACCAGCTGCTCCTTGGAAACCCTATACAGGGTCGCTATGGGTCAGAATCGACTCAACAACAGTTAACAACAACAACAACAACAACAGTGGCTAGTGATGGTGAACATTTCTTTATATGTCTGTTGGCTGCCTGGATCTCCTCCTTGATGAAGTGTCTGTTCAAGTCCTGTGCCTATTTTTTAATTGGGTTATTTCTCTTTTTCTTGAACAGGTGTTGTAGTTTTCTATATATTTTAGAAATTAGTCTCTTGTCTGATGCGTTGCTGCAAAAAATTTTTCACATTCTGTGGGCTCCCTTTTTACTCTTTTGGTTATACATAAGTTTTTAATTTTTAGTACGCCCCATTCATCTATTTTGTCTTCCTTTGTTTGTGTAATTTTCAAAATGTTTGGTAGTCTGTGTGTGCCCTGTATTAGAGCCCTCACA
>NW_006411066.1:11123-12082 GCF_000296735.1 Chrysochloris asiatica
TTCCTCTTTACCAATTTGGATGCCTTTAATTTCCCTATCTTAACTTACAGCTCTTGCTAAGACTTCCAGCATAATATTGAATAGAAGTGGTGAAAAAGGGCATCCTTGTGTGTTTCCTGTTTGTAGAATGAAGGCTTAGATTCTCTCCATTCAGAGTAATGTAGGCTGTTGGTTTTGTATATGTTCTTAAATATGTTGAGGCATTTCCCTTCAATTCCTACTTTTTTGAGTGTTTTTTATCAGGAATGGATGTTGGATTTTGTCAAATGCCTTTTCTGCATTAATCAATATGATCATGTTGTTCTTTTCCTTTTTCTTATTTATATAGTGTATTGCATTGATTGTTTTTCTAATTAATCATCCTTCCATCCCTGATATGAATACCATTTGGTCAGCATATATTATTTTTTTATTTGTTTTTTGGAGTCTGTTGGCTATGATTTTGTTGAGAATTTTTGCATCTATTTTCATGAGGGATATTGGTCTATAATTTTCTTTCTTAGTGACATCCTTCACTGGTTTTATGACATTGTAATGTGAAAAGATGCTTTGTAGTATTTTGATGTTTGTAAATTTATGGAGGTTTGCTTTGTGATCTAATACATGATCAATTCTGGAGAATGTTCCATGTGCATTGGAAAAGAATGTGTATGTGCTGTTGTTGAGTTGAATGCTCTTTACACAACTATGAGGTCAAGTTGGTTGATTATGCTGTTTACTTCCTTTATGTCTTTGTCAAGTTTGTTTCTGGTTGTTCTATCTCTTTTCTTAAGTGGCATATTAAAATCTCCCACTATATTTGTAGATATGTCTATTTCTTCAATTCTAGTAGGGTTTACTTTATATATCTTAGTGCTCTTTCATTGGGAGTGTAGATATTTATTATGGCTATGTCATCTTGCTCAATTGACCCTTTAATCATGAGATAGTGTCCTTCTTTATTTTTTTTGCTGATTTTT
>NW_006411067.1:0-1005 GCF_000296735.1 Chrysochloris asiatica
ATCCCAGAACAGGAAGAATCACAGAAGTCCACAGATGAGATAGTTGAAGAAATATTGGAAGAAAATTTTCCTAACATCTTGAAGGATGAGAAGAGAGACATTCAAGAAACTGAACGAACTCCAGGAAGGATCGACCCCCAAAGAAAATCACCAAGACATATCATAATCAAGCTCTCCAAAATCAAATACAAGGAGAGAACCCTAAAAGCAACCAGGGAAAAGAGAAATGTTACCTACAAAGGCAAGCAAATCAAATTAAGCTTTGACTTCTCAGCAGAAGCCAGGCAAGCAAGAAGGCAATGGGGAGACATATATAAAACCCTAAAAGAAAAAACTTGCCATCCAAGAATCATCTATTCAGCAAAACTGTCAATCAAATACAACGGTGAAATCAAAACATTCAAGGATAAACAGAAGCTAAGAGCTTTTGTCAAAGCCAATCCAGTTCTTCAAAACATCCTACAGAGAGTACTTTGCAATGAAACCTGCAAGAACAGACAACAACCAAAGATTGACAGTCATGGCAACACACCTGGAACTCAGTCAAGAGATAGTAGATGAATTCAGAGGACCAGTGATGCTAACCAAAGATCAAAATATTAAAAGGGTCAAAAAAGGGAAAAATGTAGGAACAGAGATCCAGGTGGCAAAGAGGTCAGGTAGATTACAGGATACCATAGACTGTCTTAAATGGGGAGGAAATTAATAGACTATAGGGAAATCCCAAAGAAAATACATCACAACTTACCATGAAAATAAAGATCCAATAATAAGAAGGAAACATGAAAACTAAGAAGAAATGGACAAGAAATAGCACAAAAAACATGAACTCAGCAGAAGGCATGCAGAATAAAGGAATGAACAGTACCACAAAAAATTAACATAATGACAGCAATTAATTCATACCTATAGATAATTATGCTGAATGTCAATGAATTAAATGCACCAGTGAAGACACAGAGACTGGCAGAATGGATAAGAAAACAAGACCCTTCAATATGCTAC
>NW_006411067.1:4245-4994 GCF_000296735.1 Chrysochloris asiatica
TGAGGTGGGACATTCCCACTAGCAAGGACAACCAGATCAGCCTGGAATAGCTAGAGTGACAGAAGATACGTATTCAAAGAAAGATCAACAGGAAAAACCCAAAAGAAAAATGTCAGCATGACTGGCTATTATAAGAACAAGTAAGCTGTTCTCCAGGAAGCCATCAAGGCTAGCAATCAAGTTCCTTCAGGACAAACTCCCTTTAAGACTGAAACTCAAAGGGAACACACAAACAGGAATGTAAGCTTGCTGGTGACCACATTGGTCTATTGGTGAGTGGAAGAAGGGGAAAAGCAGTAATGAAGCAATGGGCTGAGTTCAACCACAGTCCATTGACTCCCATTGACCTGGAAATGAGAGAAGAGGAAAGGCTGGTTGGTCCAAAGTGTGGTGAGACCTGAGGACACTTGAGCTCACGGACAAAGACATAGCCACAGAGGGCTAGAGAGTGAAGCTTCCATCTGATATCAAGTGAGGGGAGATGTACAAGAATACCCAAACTTGCAGATAGTACCCATTTGACCTAGCCTCGATGGCTTGATAATCAGAACTCAACAAGAGGAAGATTACAGAAAATAATTTTTTTGGATAAAGGAAACAAGGGTAAATTGCTGCAATTTGATGAACCTGACCTGTACTCATGGAGGTCGAAACTATAAATACTAACAGAGAGGGAAGGAGTCTTCACATCAAGTATCAATGCTATCCCCTCTGTACACAGGGTAGATGTTGGTTGTTGTTGTTGTTGT
>NW_006411067.1:5829-12146 GCF_000296735.1 Chrysochloris asiatica
AACTGATGGCACTTGAAGGGGATAATAATCATTGTAATGAAATAAGGTGTATGATTTGTTGAATGTAAAACTGATGATCTGCCCTCTAAACTTTCACTCATTCCACAATAAAAAACTTTTAAAAAAAGCTATTAAAAAAAAAGAAAAAAAGTAAATGTATTAATACAAAAAAAAAACAAAAGACAGAAAAGAAATGTATGAGTAATGTTACAACAGACCCAGTGAAATAGAAAGGATAATAACTGAATACTATGAAGAAATAGACTACAACAAATTTGAAAATCTAGAAGAAATGGGCAAACGTTTAGAAAAGCATGACCTACCTAAAGTAACAAAGAATGAAGTATAAAACTTTAATAGACGTGTAGCAAAAGAAGAAAACTGATCAGAACTTTTAAAAACTCCCAAGAACAACAACAAAATGTTCAAACCTAAATGGCTTTACTGGTAAATTCTACTAAACATTCAGAGAACAGCTGATACCAAATCCACTCAGATTATTGCAGAACATAGAAAATGATAGAAATCTCTTGAATACATTTTATAAAGCAAGGATAACCCTCATACCAAAACCAGGCAAAGACATCACTTGAAAAGAAATTATAGATCAATATCCCTTATGAACACCCTCAGCAAAAATCTGGTACAATGAATGACAAACAACATAATCTTAGTCAACAAAATTCAGCAACATATCAAATATTACATAATGATCAAATAGGGATTATACCAGGTATGCAAGGATGAATCACTGTTAGAAAAACAATCAACATAATTCACATACATAAAACAAAGGAAAAGAAGAATAAGATCATATTATTTGGTTCAGAAAAGGCATTTTAAATAATCCAAAATCCATTCCTAATGAAAATGCACAGTAGGAATAAGAATTGAGGGAAATTTCTCTGCATAATTAAGGGTGTATATACAAATCCAACAGCTAACATTACTCTCATTGGAGAGAAACTAAAAGAATTCCCTTTGCAAATGGAAACAAACAAGGATGCTCTTTGTCACCACTCCATTAAATATTGTGTTGGAAGTTTTAGATGGAACTTTAAGGCAAGAAGGGAAAATTAAAGACATCCAAAGAAGGAGTAAAATTCTATTTGCAGATGATACAATTCTATACATAGTAAACCCCAAAGACTCAGCAAAAAATAAAATAAAATTCTAGATCTCATTGAAAGATTCAGCAAAGTGGCAGAGCAGGAGATCCATATACAAAAATCAGTTAATTTCTTCCACATTAATAAAAACAGTTCTGAAAAGCAAATCAGGAAAACAATACTATTTACAATAGCCACCCAAAAGATGAAATACTTAGGAATAAATCTAACCAGAGAAACAAAAGACCTATGCAAAGAAAACTACAAATCACTACTACAAGAAACCAAAAAAGACTTATGAAAATATAAGAATATACCATACTCATGGATAGAAAGACTTACTATTGTGAAAATGTGAACACTACTCAAAGGAACTCTGGTAGCATAGTGCTTACGAATCAGGCTGCGAACCACAAGGTCAGCAGTTTGAAACTACCAACTGCTCCACTGGAGAAAGATGAGGCTTTCTGCTCCCGTAAAGATTTACAGCCTTGGAAATCCTGTTCAGGGTCGCTATGGGTCAGAATCGACTTGATGGCACTTAACAACAACAACCCAAAGGAATCTAGAGATAAAAAGCCAACCCAATCCAAATTCCACCATCATTCATTCTTTAAAGAGATTGAAAAATTGATCACTAACTTTATATGGAAAGGAAAGGGACCCCAGAGAAGCAAAGCATTACTTAAGAAGAGGAACAAAGTTGGAGGCCTCTCACTGCCTGATCTCAAAATCTACATTGCCACAGTGGTCAAAACAGTCTGGTTCTGGTACAATGAAAGAGAAATAGACCAATAGAACAGAATTTGGAACTCTGAAGTAAATCCATACATGTACAATCAGATGACCTTTGACAAAGGGCCAAAACACATTAAATGGGGACTTTGTAGTCTCTTCCAAAAATAGTGCTGGCAAAACTGGAAATTCATTTGCATAAACATGAAAGAAGATCCATATCTCACACCATGTACAAAAACTAATGCAATGTGAATTAAATACCTAAATGTAAATAAAACCTAGAACTATAAAGCTCATCAATGAAAAAAGTAGAAGGCTAAATTTAGGGGCCCTAATACATGGCATAAAAACATTGTCAAACATATATAAAAATACACACAGTAGAAGACAAAATAGACAAAAATGGACACTTCTGTGTATCAAAAGATTTCGCAAAGAGAGTAAAAACAGATTCTTCAGATTGGGAAAAAAGTTTTTTGCAATGACATATCAGACAAGGGAATAATCTCTAAAATTTATAGAAAGCTACAACACCTCTACAAGAAAAACAACCCAATTAAAAAATGAAGAGAGGACATGAACAGACACTTTACCAATGAAGACATTCAAATAGTCAACAAATGTTCATAATCATTACCCATTGGATGCAAATGACAAAAATTAATGAGATATCACCTTACCCCAGCATTAATAGCAAAGTTTAAAAAAAACAACAAATGCTGGTGAGGGTGTGGAGAGATGGGACCCTACTATATTTGTCTTGTGATTGTACAATGGTGCAACTACTGTGAAAGATAATAAGGTTCTTCCTCAAAAAGTTGGAAATAAAAATACCTTATCATGCTTCAATCCATATATATATATATATATAGTGGTGGCTGTGTGCTATGGAGTCAGTTCCGACTCATAGTGACCCTGTACAGGGTTTCCGAGGCTGTAAATCTTTATGGGAGCAGAACGCCTCATCTTTCTCCCACAGAACAGCTGGTATTTTCGAACTGCTAACCTTGAGGTTTGCAGCCCAATTCGTAACCACTATGCTACCAGAGCCCCTTATATATACATTCAGTGAGAGAGAGAGAGAGACAGAGAGAGACAGAGACAGAGTGAGAGAGAGAGTCTGTAGGTTAATGCGCTGAACTGTAAAGTCATTTAAACCTCAAGGTCAGGGGTTCAAACTCACCAGATACTCTTTGGAAACCCTATACAGGATCACTATGGGTCGGCACCAACTTGACAGCACTTAAAAACAACATATGTGTGTGTGTGTGTGTGTGTGTGTATCCACAAGAAATAGAAGCCCTGCACTATTCACAATAGCCAAAAGTTGGAGACAGGTTAAGTGTAGATCAATGAAAGAATGGATAAACAAAATTTTGGTACATACACACAAGGGAATACTGTGCAAAGTTGAAGAATAATGATGATTCTGTGAAATACTTGAGAAATTGGATGAGTCTGGAGGACACTATGCTGAGTGAAGGAAGTCAACCCCAAAAGGACAAATACAGTATGCAACCACTATTATGAAAACTCAAAAAAAGATTTTCATGCTAAAAGGAACATTCTTTGAGGGTTACCATGGGTGGGCAGGAAGGGAGAGTAATTCATTGGCTAGAAGATAGACTTATGTTAACTCAGGTTATGGGGAGGGCAATATACAAGAAAAGACAGATTGACATAAGAATGATAAAGACCAGTGAAGACACAGAGAGGAATGCAAGAGTTAAAGGGGACAGAGGTAACTAGTGTTAATAAACAACCCTGGCACAACCGTGTTCTTCACATAGACACATGTACACATACATATACATGCTGAATGGGTATGGAGAGAGGGAGTACACCTAAAATATATAAGGGTTTGAAAGAGAGTCTTTTTTATATGGGCATTTACCTCTACTGAAAACACACCTATGAATGTGATGAAGCAATATAATGAAAACTCCTTAGATATTATCAAACCTCTTAAGGCAACGTGTTGCTGGGCCTGGGAGCTGAGGTACATAATCTCAGAGGACACCACGGTCAATTGGCATAACATAGTCTTCAAAAACAATATTCAACATCCTACTTTGGTGAGTAGCATCTTGGATCTTAAAAGTTCATGAGCAGCCATCTGAAGTGCAATTAATGATCTCTCTATGTGCATAAGGAAGAAAGGTGATGAAAATATGCAGATGCTTGAAATCAACAATACAATGGACCATATGCGCATATAAGGCACCATGACTCTGAGACCAGAAGTAGTAGATGGTACTGGGTTACAACTACCAACTACTCTGAAAAGGATCACATTAAAAGGTCCTGAATAAAGTGGGAGAAAATGTGGGACAAAATTCAAAATTATTTTTAAAAAAGACCAGATGTATTGGTCAGAATTGTAACCAGATTGAAGTTCCAAACTAATCCGCTCACTTTCTTAAAAACCATCAGTATCTTTCTGTTTGCTTGTAGGATTGACAACTGCCAAATCCATAAAAGACCATCAGAATACATGTTGGTCGCGCAAAGCTAACTAGTCATACTGCACTAAAGAAGAAAAGTTTTGAAAATCTTCATGGTATCTCAGAAGGGAGAAGCTTGGTATCTGGGCTCAAGTGTCTTTCAAAAGTAACTTATTGGGATTGGACACGGTTCTTGACGAAATGGGTTTCGGGTTGTAGGAAGAGCCAGATGAACGTCTTGAAGTCAGCCTTGATAAACAAGCTGTTGTTTGATAAGTAAGCTGTTTCTGCAGGTAAGAACTCTTTTGTCCTGATGAGAGAGGTAAGTAAAGTGTTTGTCCAGATAAATTGGTTTGCAGGAAATTTCTAAAGCCACAGTAAAGTTTTTCGTTGATTTACAACTTTAACTTTCTGCGTAAGAATTTCCTGAGGCAAACAGTTAAATCATGTTGACGTAAGTAATCTCAGTTCTCAGTCCTGATACTTAAGTTACATGGAGGCAAGTGACTTCAATTTTCAGGATAAAGATCAAATTCTGCAAGTAGCTGCCAAGGCCCCGTATCATTAGAACTCTCCATATAAGTTCAGTCTTACGTTGTGCCACCTCTCTCATGGCAAAATCCAGAAACTTCAGTCTTCTGTCAGAACTCACTCCCCTTCCTTGCTGTTTGTTAAAACTTTTGTATAGCATTGTTTTCCTAAAATGCTCTTTACTCTTTATCCTCCTTCACTGAACAAAATTTCTCCTTACAGTTCAGGTCTCAATTTCATTCTCATTTCTTTTAGGAATACTTTCTCTGCTTGCTCCAAAAGTGTATCTGCACCAATAAAAACTTATAATTTTCTTTAAAATTGTTATTATTATTTTATATAAGGTATCTCTGTTTTTAAAAATTCAACTATTATTCATGGGGACTTGGCACATGGTAAGTGCTCAGTGAAAAATTGTGGAAGGCTAGAAATCAGTGGTGTAATTTCTCCTTGAAGATAATTTCCTTTATTTGGAAGACACATGGACATATAAATGTGGGACAGAAACTTACCTCATGTCTTAAGAAAACTCTGAAACCATCTTGTACACAGATGCCACAAACTGAAATATCAAGTGCTCTGAGTAGTAAATGTGCCCTTACAGAAACAGTCAAAAGTTGTATCTAAAAAATCAATTTAGCTTTGACTTATCTTAGAAAAGTTTTATTCTTCGGATGCATATAAGTTTTATTTCTAAGTATTTTCTCACAAGAGATTGTAAGATTAGAGCTACGTCCATTTGAAAGATAATAGAAATCATGAGGTGGTTAACATTTCACTCTCACTGTCTCATACAGACACAGGTTTGAAATGTTTTGCAATTTCAGCTGACAGCTGATAACTAGTACACAAATAGCATCAACTGTAGCTCATGTGGATGTTGTTAAGTGTCGTTGAGTTAATTCTGACTCATAGCGATCCTGTGCAGGGTTTCCGAGGAGAAGCTGGTGGGTTTGAATCACCGACCTCGTGGCTGGCAGTCCAGTGCTTATCCTACAGTGCCACACCAGGAATCTAGTGAGTCATAAACAATTGTTATGTCATTTGGAAACTAGAAGTTTCTGGAGGTAGATCACATTCTCCTAGAGACCAAGAGATAAGAAGCTTGTTAAAAGATAATGGAAACATGACTTTTCACGTGGAATCCCTTTCTGCAGATGGGCTGGGAAGGTCTGAAGATAAGCAATGAATGCTTACATTCACTTCATTATGTACTCCTCTCCGTGTTCTTGTTCACATTCACACTGAAGAACCCAGGTAAGGTCTGGAAAGATGTTTTTCATTTTATATATAAGTCAACAAATGAGCTGAATGAATTATAAAGGTAAATCAAAAAGTATTGCTACAAAATCATAGAAACATTTATTAAATAAAAATATCAAAATCTTTATGAAACAAATATATAAGATATGAAGCTACTGTTGTTGTTAAGTGCCATTGAGTCGATTCTGACCCATACCAACTCTGAATAGGGTTTCCAAGGAGAAGCTGGTGA
>NW_006411068.1:0-501 GCF_000296735.1 Chrysochloris asiatica
TGATGCTATGAACATTGGTGTGCATATATCTACTCGTGTTATAGCTTGTATTTCATATGGATAAATACCAAGTAGAGGAATTGCTGGTTCATAAGTTATTTCTATTTCCAACTTTCTGAGGAAGCACCATATTGTTTTCCATAGTGACTGGACAATTTTGCATTCCCAGCAATGTATATGGGTCCCAGTCTCTTGACATTCTCACCAGCAGTGTGGCACTGTGGGCTAATGCATCAGACTGCAAAGTCATTTGAATCACAGCATGGGTGGTTCAAGGTCACCAGCTGCTCTTTGGAAACCCTATACAGGGTTGCTCTGGGTCAGAATCGACTCTCTGGCACTTAACAACAACAACAACCGTTTTAGAGTCATGGGGTGGCTCTGTGGGTTAATGCACCAGATTGCAAAGTCATTTGAACTGCAAGGTCGGCAGTTCAAGCTCACCAGCTGCTCCTCAGAAACATTATACAGTGTCACTATGGGTCAGAATTGACTCGACAG
>NW_006411068.1:2776-12076 GCF_000296735.1 Chrysochloris asiatica
ATGTATGGGATCTTATCATCTGCAAATAGACAGTTTCCCTGAAACAGCCAGGATTTGACATGAATATGTTAGTCAGTTCATGATTTCTTCTCTATACAGTATCTTTAATTCAATGCTATGCAATAACAAACACAGAAAACGTTAATGGTGACCTATTTTTTACATAAAAAAACTAGGATAATGTTTGTCATTAAATCTCATTGACTGCAGTTATGTGACCATTGTTTTTCTAAGTTCTATTTGTTGTAGATTTTAGCAACCGTCAGGTTGGTGCCTCCTCAGAGTGATCCTATGCACAACAGAATGAAACAAGCACGGTCTTGTGCCATCATTACAATTGTTACATTTAAGCCCATTGTTGTTGCCAAGGTGTTAATCCATCTCCTTGAGTATATTCCTCTTTTTATATGACACTCTACTTTACCAGACATGACTCATTCTACAGGAACTGGTCCATCATGAAAACATCTCCAAATGTGAGAGAAGTCTCACTATCCTGGCTTTTAAGGAATATTTAACCAACACAGATTTGTTTGTCCTTCTGGTAGTCCAGCATATTTTTATACTAGTCTTCCTTATTCATTGTCCAACTTTCACATGTGTATGAGGCAATTGAAAATACCATGGCTTGGATCAGGTGTGCCTCAGTTTTCTAACTATTATCTTTTCTCTTGAACACTTTAAAGAGGTCTTGTGAAGCAGATTTGCCTAATGCAACACATAGTTTGATTTCTTGACTTCTGCTTTCATGATCGTTGATTGTGGATCCAAGTAAAATGAAATCTTTGACAACTTAAATCTGTTCTCCATTTATCATGATGTTCTCTATTGGTCCAGATGGGAAGATTTTTGTTTTCTTTACACTAAGGTGCAATCCATACAGAAGGCAATAATCTTTGAGCTTCATTAGTAAAAATTTTAAGCAATACAGTTCCACATATTCTGAATCCATTTTGTATTTTGGAAGTGTCCTATCTGAACCTTTTAAAAATTATCTTGAGTAAAATTCACTTGCATGTGATATTAATAATATTGTTTGATGATTTCTGCATTCTGTTGGGTCACCTCTTTTAGGAATTGGATAAAAATATGGATATCTTCCAATTGGTTGGACAGGTAGCTGTCTTCCAATCTTCTTCGCATAGTTGAGTGACTTGCAACAGTGCTACATTGGTTTGTCTAAAGATTTTAATTTGTATTTAGTCAATTCCTGGGGCCTTGTTTTTTGCCAGTGCCTCCAACATAGCTTGGACTTCTTTCAGTATCATTGGTTATGGATCATATGCTGCCACTTGAGATGGTTAAGCATCAAACAGGAATACTCTGTACATTCCTTTCATCTCCTTTGATGCTTTCTGCATCATTCTACATTTGCCAATAGAATACTTCAGTATTGCAAGTAGAGGCTTGAATTTTTTCTTCAGTTCTTTCCACTTGACTAATACTAAGTGTGTTTTCCCCTTTTGGTTTTCCAACTTAAGGTCTCTGCACATTTCATTATAATGCTTAATTTTGTCTCCTTGAGTTGCCCTTTGAAACTTTCTGGTCAGTTCTTTCACTTCCTCATTTCCTCCTTTCACTTTACCTTCACTATGCTCAAGAACAAGGAGCTCTGGTGGCTACAAGTCAGACTGCTAACTTCAAGGTCAGCAGTTCAAAACAAACAGCCATTCTGTGGGAGAAAGATGAAGCTTTCTGCTTCTGTAAACATTTATAGTCTCAGAAACCCTATACAGGGTCACTATGAATCAGAACAGACTCCATGGCACACTACCACTATGTTCAAGAACAAGTTTCAAAGTTTCCATTTTGGTTTTGTAATTTCTTTCCTGTCTTTTAAAAACCTTTTTCTTTATTTCTGTATGATGTTCTTGATGACATGTCACAATTCTTCTGGTCTTCAGTCAGTAGTGTCTAATGCCACAGATCAATTCTTGAGATAGTCTCTGAATTCAGGTAGGATATGTTAAATGCCATATTTTGACATTCGTGGACTTGTTTTCATGTCCTTCAGATTCAAACTGAACTTGCCTGTGGGCCATTGATGGACTGCCCCACACCTTATTTTGTCCGATAATATTGAGCTTTTCCACTGTCTCTTCCCACAGATGTAGTCAATTTGATTCCTATGTATTCTATATAGTTAGGTCCATGTTTATAGTCACCTTCTATTTTATTTTAAAAAGTTATTTGCAATTCATAAATCTTGTTTTTGCAAAATTCTATCATGTGATTTCCAGCATCATTTCTATCATGAAGGCCATTTTCCCAAATACTGATACTTCTTCTTTGTTTCCAGTTTTTAAATTCCAGTCACCAGTAATGATTGGAATGTCAATGCATCTTGATTGCATCTGTGTTCAATTTCTGACTGAAGAAGGTGGTAGAATTCTTCAATTCCATCATTACTGGCATTCCATTAAATTTTTGACAGTTTCCAAAATTCCTAGTCTTAATTCATACATTCCATGTCCTGATTATTAATGGATGTTTGCAGATGTGTCCTATCATTTTGAGTTGTGTCCCATCAGTAAATGAAGTTACAAAAGCTTTACTCCACTCACACTATTATGGTCAACTCTACTTTAAGACGGCAATTCTTCCCAGTTGCATGTTGATTGGGTGCCTTCTAACCTGAGGGACTGATCTTCCAGCATTATATCCAACAATATTCTGCTCCTATTCTTAATATTTTCATCTTATGGGACTAGACCAAACTGACAGAAGAGTAGTGGACTGAATTCTATGGATTGCAATAAGTTGTATATGTTGTTGTTAAGTGCCATCGAGTCAGTTCTGACCCATACTGACCCTGCACAGGGTTCTGAGGCTATAAATTTTTACGGGAGCAGAAAGCCTCATCTTTCTCCCACGGAGCAGCTGGTTGTTTCGAATTACTGACCTTGTAGTTCACATCCCGATTTGTAACCACTACACTATCAGAGCTCCTTATAAGAAAACAAAATTTTTGATACAAGGAACAGAACTGGACCAAGTGTATTTGCTAAAATATTTTCAATGCTAACTATCTGCCGTCAAACAATATCATTAATATCATATGCAAGTACTTTTTGATGAAGAAAATTTTAAAATGACTGAAACACTATATTGACAGAAAATGCTCAGAAACTCAAGCTAGATTCAGAAGAGGACATGGATAGGGATATCATTGCTGACATCAGATGGATCTTAATTGAAAGCAGAGATTACCAAAAAGATGTTTTCTTGTGCATTATTGACCATGCATAGTCTTTGTACTATGTGGATCATGACAAGATATGGGTAGCATTGCTAAGAATGAGTATTCCAGAATCCTTGCTTGTGCTCATGGGAACCTGTGCATACATCAAGAGGCAGTTGTCAGAACAGCACAAAGGGATAGTAAATGTTGACCCTGAATAAGGTTTCTGAGGAGCCGTTGGTGAGTCTGAACTGCCAGGAAATGTATGTAATAGGACTCTTTCTTTTACCACAATAATTCAATCTATATGCTGAGAAAATAATCTGAGAAACTGTATTATATGAAGAATAATGAATAGTGTGGCATCAGGACAGAAAGAAGACTCGTTAACAACATGCAACATGCAGAGGACACAACCTTGCTTGTTGAAAACAACAAAGACTTAAAATACTAATGAGGACCAAAGATCACAGCCTCAAATATGGGTTGCACTCAGTGTAAAGAAAACAAAAAACCTCACAAATGGACCAATAAATAATATAATGATAAATGGCAAAAAAGTTGAAGTTGTGAATGATTTCATTTTGCTTGAATTCATAATCAACACTTGTGGAAGCAGCAGTCAGGAAATCAATGTATTGCATTAGACAAATATGATACACAAGACCTCTTTAAAGTGTTCAAGAGGAAAGATCGTAGTTGAGGAACTAAGGTGAATCTGATCCAAGCCATGGCATTTTCGACAGTCTCATATGCATGTGAAAGTTCTACAATGAATAAAGAAGACCATAGTTGAGTTGATGAATCTGAGTTATGATATTGGAGAATATTGAAAGTACCAAGGACTATCAGAAGAACAAATGAATCTGTGTTAGAAGAAGAACAACTAGAATACTCCTTAAAAGACAGGATGGCGAGATTTCATCTCTCATATTCTAGGCTTATTATAAGGTTGGACCTGTCCCTGGAGAAGGACACAATGCTTGGTAAAGTGGAGGGGTCACCAAAACAACAACTAAAAAGGAAGACGCCTAATGAAATGGCTTGGTAGAGTGGCAGGAACAATAACATCAAAGGTTGCCACAATTGTGAGGATGATGCAGGGCCGGGCAGTGTTTCATTCTGTTATGCATTGGGTTGCTATGAGTTGGCACTGACTCAATGGCACCTAACAACAACAACATCCATCAATCTATATTTTTAAACAACAGGCATTTGTTGCAACGAGTTATATTCTGCAGCAACTCTAGAAAGGACCATGGGAGATTGAAATAGATCACACTAACTGTTGCACAGCTCAACATTTCAGATCCTCTGAATACATGACATCCATTCTCGTGTACAATACACTTTATAGATTAATTGCAACAGAAAAATGATTCCTAAAATCACTAATATTTAATGTTAAGTTATAAAATATCCAGGAAACATAAAACATTTGTGTCATAAAACATTTAGAAAAAGAAACCATTTTTATTTGTTGACATTTTAAAATGTTTTTGATGGAGTAATAAAAATGTACAAAATTGTTAATTATGATCTGTTTTTTTTTGTTAAGCACTTGACTACTAAGTGAATGTTTTCAACTCACAAAGAGGAGCCTCAGAAAATCGCCTGGTAATCTGGTTCAAAAGGTCACAACCTTGATCACTGCAGCGAGTAGGTGTGTTTTGAACGAGTGGGGGTCACCATGTATCAAAGTTGACTAAGGCAATTGAAAATTACAACAAAATTTATAATTAAGTCATTCAGGAATGTGAAATTCTACTATAGGAAATGAAGTAGAAGAAAAATCATTTTTAATGCAAATACTTTGCCAAACACTAAATATTTAAAAATAAGGTAATTTGTACTTAAATATATGTTCATGTAGAAGCAAAATATTCCTTTAATTTAATAGCATATTCTAAAGATAATTAGTTTCAAGTTAAGGGTGGCTGCATTCTATGTTTAATTAACCTCAAGTTGGAATTTTCCAGTAACTGGTGAAAGCATCATCCTGTCTTCATATCATGAGCTGACCTCCTCTAATATAAGATTTCTTCAGTGCCAGTGGGAATGAGTTCCCTGTGGTGAGCAATTGGCTCGTGGCAGACTTGTTTGCTGTTGATTCTGTGGATTCTTAGCAGGAGAGGAAACAATGGCAACAGACGGAACCATCTAGCTGACAAGAAATATACTTTATATAATCTGATGTTCTGTAGAAAGACAAACTTTAGTTTTTATTCCACAGAAAATATTGCAATACCTAGTTAGGAAAATCAATTTCAGTAAACACTTTGATGATTAGTAATACAGTTTTTAAGGTTGATAAGTAAAGGAAGAATCAAAGAATGAACTGTACCTTTGAGCAATTTTTTTTAAGAAAAATGTCCCAACATACATCCTCATTAAAAGGTTTTAATGTACATTTAAAATCGATTTATATTTTGATGACAGTTTTAGTGAACAATTACTGCAGAGCTCTACAATTTTTTTTATTAGCCCGTTCATGGTACTTCTTGAAATTTGCTCCTGTTTTTAGGTGCTATCAAGTTGACTCCTACTGTTATGGAACTCATATTTACCCAAACAAAACATTGCCTAGCCCTGGGCAATACTCATAAGTATTGCCATGTTTGAGCCCATTATTTGTGCTATCACTGTGTCCATCCATCTCATTGACCCTGCTTTACCAAGAACAATGTCCTTCTCCAGGGACTGGTCCCTTCTAAAAAAGTGTCCAAAGTATGTGAGATGAAGTCTCACTAGTCTCACCTCAGTGGAGTATTCTGGTTTTACTTCAACCAACATATACTTGTTCATTCTTCCTGCAGTATGTGGTGTATTAAATAGTTCTTTTCAACACCCTATGTAAAATGCATCAATTCTTCTTCTGTCTTCCTTATTCATTCTCTTGAAAACAGTGTTCAGTAATATTGTAAGACAAAAACTCAAGTTTTTGAATTAAGTTTAAATTTTAGCTATGCCATTTCACTTCTCTAAGCCAAAGATTTTTCATCTCAAAATAAATAACTAAATGACAATAACAGCTTGTTAGTGCCGGTGTTTGGAGACTGAAATGGAAGGATGCACATTCAGCAGTTAGCCCAGTGAATGTCATCCAATAGAAAAAAGCTATAAGTAGTGCTATTATTGTTTCTTTTCATTTTTAATAACATATGTATGCATATTTGCAGTGGACCTTTAGCCCTAGCTGACATCATGTGTTAAAATCATGTCTCACAATGAATGCACACATAACTCCATTCATATTTAATTTTAATTTCAGTATAGATAATGAGACTGACATAAGCTAATTGATAAAAAGAACAAAAACTAAGCAAGACATTTGAAACTAATGATTTAATTAAAGACCTCTAGATTCCTGAGCAAATATTTCATTCTTAGGTTGATTCACCTCTGTATAGCGTTAAAAACATTAGTAAGTAATTGTTGTGAATTGAAATACTTATTCATATTGTCCTTTTTTTATCTTTATTTTCTAACTATGTAAGGGAGTTTTTAATTAATTAATTTAATTTAAGGCTACATTAAAAGGCATAGCCACTCTCAAAAATGTATGTATAGTTTTTTCACAAAACTAATTTATAGAATTTGTTGTATTTTATTAATTTATAGAATTTGTTTTATTTTTCTCCTAGAGATAACACTTGAAATATATTTTAGTTTCCAGAACTAATCATAAAAATATTTATCACTGAACATCACTGAATAATGTTAATACTAGCATTGAAATCAATTCTGATACCTATGCGGATGTAAGTGACATGAAATAGAACAACAGCTGAAAGTTATTTTTTCAGTTTCATCCCTACCCCCATCTTTAAGAGTAGTATGAACAGTAGAGAACTTCTTTTCTCTTTCTACTCATTATGATTACTTGAATAAGACTCTAGTCTTTGCCTTTTTTTCCTCAAGTATCTTAATTTTTTCACATTGTCAATGACTCTTCTACAATATCAAAGTCTACTACATTTCCACAAAGTGCTCCAAGCCCCCAGAATTATGTTTGTCATCTACCTCTGAGGCCACAAATCCCATTTTCAATTCATAAATGAGAAATTAAAAAACAAAAAACAAAAGTTATCTTCCAGAAATTAATTGAAGGAAACATGAGAAGGGGTTTCAATACTTTAAATCTCTAGGAGCATTCCTTTTCATTATAAAAGATAACTTTTACCCATTACACAGAAACTCTCAATACTAACATTTCAGAGACTCTAGTTTGAATGACTTGAGCATGATCAAAGAGTTTGGGAGAGTAATTTGTTGGATTGACATGAAGGAAGTCCAGACTCTTTGAAAGTCTGTTCTTAAAGGGGGCGTCTATATAAGCTCATCCTAGTATTCACAGATTTGTCTACTGTTTGGCATAGGAAGCAAAAGAAGGTGATTATTCTGGGGCACTGGGATTCTTTTGGGAACAAACAGATATTTAGGTCAGTCAATCAGGGAAAATGATGACAGGGACCCAGGAGCTGGAGGTTGTGGGAGAACAAGAGACAGATGGCCTTCATTTGCATCCTGACTGGTGGTTTGAGGAAATATTATTTACATATAGAAACCGGGGTTTCTTCTGGGAGTTGAGGTTCTTTCAGAGTCAGTTATTAAATGTTTATTTCGCTCATTCATTCAATCATACCTTAAACAATTATTTATTAAGTTACTCTTGGGTACTGTGCACTTGAGGATACAAGAGTGATTAAGGCAGACAGTGTGATATTCATAGACCAAGGATAAAACTGATAACTGCACAGTTTTTTTTAAAGTGAATTTTTAAAAATTTAGAATAATTTTAGACTTACAGGGAAAAAATATAGAGTCCCATATTCTCCATACCCAGTTCTCCTTATTTTTAACATTTTTAAAAATTGCTGCCCAGTCAATTTTTACTCATAATGGCTCATGTATGTCAAAGTAGATTCTGTGTCATAGGGTTTTCAGTGGTTGTATTTTTGGAATTAGATCTCTAAGTCTTTCCTGGTGGACTCCAACTTGAGTGTTAAAAAATTTGCACCACTAACTTATTACCAGTTTACATTAATACAGCACATTTGTTATAATTTATGAAGAATATTAAAACACTATTAACTAAAATTCATGTATTATTCAGATATTCTTAATATTTTGTTCTTTTTTGTTGTTTTTCTTTTTCAAGAAAAAGTCCATAATCACTGGACTGCAAACCACAAGGTTGGCAGTTCAAACCCACCAGTTGCTCCTTTGAAACCCTACATGGGGTTGCTATGAGTCGGAACTGACACAAATGGCACTTAACAACAACAACATTTCATTTAAGGAGTCCTGGTGTGTAGTGGATTATAAGGTAGGCTGCTGACTCCAAGGTCAGGAGCTAGAATCTACCAATCACTCCGTGGAGAAAGATGAGATTTTCTACTCCCATAAAGATTTAGAGCCACGGAAACCCTTTACAGGGTCTCTCTGAGTTAGGACTGACTCGGTGGCACACAGCCACAGCCACCACATTTAATTTAGCAATCATAACGTCTTAGGCTCCTCGTGGCTACAGCATTTCCCCAGTCTTTATAGTTTTTGATGACCTTGTAGTTTTTAAGAAATATGGTAGTCTGCATGCATAAAGCTTGTTATTGTTAACTGTCATCGAGTTGGTTCTGGCTGGTAGCAATCCTGTTTAGGGTTTCCGAGGAGCAGATGGTGAGTTTGAACCAGCAACCTTGTGACTCAAATTGACCTTGCAGTCAAATGTTTATCTTACAGTGTCACACCAGGAGTTCTCATAAAGTTCTTGTTAAGTGCCGTCGAGTCCATTCCGACCCATAGAAATCCTGTACAGGATTTCCAAGGCTGTAAATCTTGATGTGCCTTTGAATTGTGGTGTTGGAGGAGAATACTGAAAGTGCCATGGACTGCCAATAGATCTATTTTGGAAGAAGTGCAGCCAGAGTGCTCCTTGGAGGCCAAGAGGGCTAAGTTTCGTCTCTCATACTTTGGACATATTTGGAACAGTCACTGGAAACATATTTGGACATATTGGACATATTTGGAACAGTCGCTGGAGAAGGATGTCATTCTGGGTAAGGTGGAGGGTCAGAGAAAAAGAGGAAGACACCCAATCTTGATGGACTCAAGTGTGG
>NW_006411069.1:0-6603 GCF_000296735.1 Chrysochloris asiatica
AGAGCTATACAGCAAGAATGGGAAATTAAAGGTATCCAAATTGGCAAAGAGGAAGTAAAATTCTCTCTATTTGCAGATGATATGATCTTATACATAGAAAACCACAAAGACTCATTAAAAAACTACCAGATCTCATGGGAAGATTCAGCAAAGTGGCAGGATATAAGATCAACATACAAAAATCAGTTGGATTCCTCTATACCAAAAATAACAGTGCTGAAAAGGACATTAGGAAAGCAATACCATTTACAGAGGAAGCCCAAAGGATGAAATATCTGGGAATAAATGTAACCAGAGAGACAAAGGACCTAAACAAAGAAAACTACAAAATACTACTACAAGAAACCAAAAGAGACCTACAAAAATGAAAGAATGTACCATGCTCCTGGATAGGAAGACAACATTGTGAAAATGTCAATACTGCCCAAAGCAATTTACACATATAATGAAATCCCAGTCCAGATTCCAACAACATTCTTCAAAGAGATGGCAAAAACAATTACTAACTTTTTATATGGAAAGGAAAGAGACCCAGGATATGCAAAGCACTGCTTAAGAAGGAGAAAATCAATTCCCATAACCTTGTTCTTTGCCAAAGCCTTCAATATGTCTTGGGCTTCTTCCTTCAGTACCATTGGTTCTTGAGCATATGCTACGTGTTGAATGACACATGAAACATCAAAAGAAGATGGAAGGAATACAGAGCCACTGTACCAAAAAGAAATAGTTGATATGCAACCATTCCAAGAGTTAGCATATGATCAAGAACTGATGATACTGATGAAATCTGAGGTGCAGTAAAGGCATTGACAAAAAGCAAGGATCCAGGAATTGACACAATGCATATTCAAATATTTCAACAAACTGATACAACACTGGAGGCTCTCATTTGTCTATGCCAAGAAACTTGGAAGACAACTTAGATTGCAAGTGATCTATATTTATGTCTGTTCTAAAGAAAGGTGATCCAACAGAATGCAGATCTTAATATCATTAATATCACATGAAAGTAAAATTTTCCTGAAGATAATTTAATACCTTTTGCAGCACTACATCAATGGAGAGTTCCAGAAATTTAAGCTGGATTCAGAAGAGAAAATGGAACAAAGGATAGCATTACTGATTTCAGATGGATCCTGGCTGAAAGCACAGAAATGTTTACTTGTGTTTTATCATAACAAACTATGTATAACAATGTGAAGAATGGACATTCAGGAACATTTAGTCATGCTCATGACAAATCTGTGCCTAAACCAAGAGGCAGTTATTGAAAAAGAACAAGGATATACTGAATGGTTTAAAATCAGGAAACGTGGGTGCCAAGATTGTATCCTTTCACAATATTTATTCAATCTATAAGTGTTGTTAAGATGTTACTAAATGTTGTCGAATAACACTTCTGAGGAGTGGCTAGTGAGTTTGAACCACTGATTTTTCAGTTCAAAGAAATCTTGTGGTCTTGTGCTTATCCTATAGTGCCACAACAGGATGCTGAGCAAAGACTATGATAAAATGGATTACCTGAAGAAGAATGTGGCATTCAGATTGGAGGAAGATTCATTAACAACCTGAAATATGCAGATGACACAATCTTGTTTGCTGGAAGTGAAGAGGACTTGATATACTTACTGAGGGATTATCAAGACTACAGCTTTCAGTACGAATTGCACCTCAATATAAAGTAACCAAACATCCTCAAACCAGGACCTATAAATAACATTATGATAAATGGAGGAAAGATGGAAGTTGTCAAGAAAGACTGGAAAAGAATTTATTCATTTGAATTATATTGTTGGCAAAGAATATTGAGGGTACCATGGGCTCCCAGAAGAATAAACGAGTCTGTTTTGGAGCAAATAGAGCAAGAATGTTCAAAAGCAAGGCAAGTGAGGGTTCATTTCTCATACTTTAGACATGTGCTCAGGATGGATCAGTGTCTGGAGAAGGATTCCATGCTTGATAAAGCGTAAAATTAGCACACAAAAAAAGATGGAGACCCAATTAAATGAATTGACTCAGTGGCAACAGCAATGAACTCAAACAGGTCACTGGTACAGAACCAGGAAGTGTTTCTTTCTGTTGTGCCTAGCATCACTATGAGTCAGAATTGACTCCACAAGATCTAATAACAACAGATACAACTGTCTACTTTTTGTCACCAATATCTAACAAGCATCTCAAACTTAGTATTTTCAAAAACAATCTCAAAATTCTCAGTCTCACCAAATATTCTCCAATTTTTCCATTTCAGTAAATGACAATTCCATCCTTGTAGTTGTTCAAGCCAAAATTATCTGTGCCTTATTGACCATGCAAAGGTTTTTGATTTTGTGGATCATGACAACTATGGACAACATTGTGGGAAATGAATATTTTGGAATACTTAATTGTGCTCGTGAAGAACCTGTACATAGACCAAGAGGCAGTTGTTTTAACATAACAAGGGAATATTGAATGGTTTGAAATTAGGAAAGTTGCATGCCAGGCTGTGTTCTTTCACCATAATTTTTAAATCTGTATGCTGAACAACAACTTGAAAAGCTGTATTATATGAAGCAAAATATGGCATCGGGGTTGGAGGAAGACTCATGAACAACCTGAGCTATGCAGATGATACAATCTTGCTTGCTGAAAGTAAAAAGGACTTAAAATACTTACTAAAGAAGATCAAAAATCACAACCTTTGGTATGGGTTATCCTTCAATGTAAAGAAAACAAAAGTCTCTACTACTGGACCATTAAATAACATCAGGATAAATAGAGAAATTATTGAAGTTGTCAAAGACTTCATTTTGCTCAAATCAGCCATCAACACTCATGGAAACAGCAATCAAGAAATTAAATGGTATAATACATTAAGCAAATCTGCTGTACAAGACCTCTTTAAAGTGTTCAAGAGCAAAGATGTGATTTCAAGGATTAAGATGTACCTGACCCAAGCCATGATATTTTCAATAACCTTATATGCATGTAAAAGTTGGACAATGAATAAAGAAGACCGTAGAATTGATGCATTTGAGTTATGGTGTTGGAGGAGAATATTAAAAGTACCATGGACTGCCAAAAGAACAAAAGAATCTATGTTGGAAAAAGTACAGCCAGAATGCTCCTTAGAAGTCAAGATTGCCTCATGTTCAATTTTTCGCTCATAATCTTAAAAAGAAATCTCACCTTTCTCAGAACAAGGTTGAAAGTCTTTGATTGTCCTCCAAAGCCTACATATCTCACATCATTTCTGACCCCATGCTCCCATGCTTAACTCCAGTTCAGCCAAGAAGACTTCCTTGATCTTACTCAATTACATTACCACTTCAGGGCCTATGCACTTAGCATTTCTTCCTCTGGGTGTGCTCTGCCCCTTTATTATAATTTTGGTCAAATATAGCCTTGTCAAAGAGTCCTGTACTGAGCAGCCTATCTAAAAGTACCCCTTTGACTTTCTAGTCCTTCATGCCCTCCTGTATATCTCTCTTGATGGTACATATTATTACTTCACCTTCTATACTCAAATATTAATGCATTCTTTATCATATTCCCTCACTGTAATATAAGATCACTGAGAGCAGAGCTTCATATGAAACTGATTTCATCATTTCCTTCACTGTAGCCTTTTTAAAACTCTATAATTAAAACTAATAGGAAAGTAAGAAAATTTCATCCTAATATACTATTGTTGTTGCTAAGTGCCTTCGAGTCGGTTCCGACCCATAGCGACCCTGTACAGGGTTTCCAAGGGTGTAAATCCTTACGGGAGTAGAAAGCCTCATCTTTCTCCCGCGGAGCAACTGGTAGTTTCAAACCGCTGACCTTAAGGTTCGCAGCCTGATTCGTAACCACTACGCTACTATAGAGCCATATATTTGTACCAAACACTCAAATAGCTGTTGTAATTTGTAATTTCTTTGAAAAGCAACATCAGATGTAATATGGGAAATTAAGCATTATGAAAGCAATTTGACATAATCATAAGATCAGAAAATTTAATGATGTTGCACTAATAAAATATTAAATGTTTATATACTAACATTCGTGTTTTTAACAACACAGTTTAAATGCCTAGCTTTCCCCTCCATTATTCTGGTGTTATTTTAAATATATGTATATAATTCAAAGTGTTGTTAAATTGAATTGCCCATATTTTTGCTAAAGCAATAAAGTACCATTGTAAATATCTTTTGCTAAAGGCTTCTAGGTTATTTTACATGTAGTGTTGGCCTAGCAGTTCTAGTAAAGAGATGTTTCTTCCAAATGTAATTTTCCAAGTAAGGAGGCATTTGCCATTGAGCTTATTCTGACTGATAGCAACACTATAGGACAGAATAGAACTGCTTCACAGAGTTTCCCAGATTATGAATCTTTATGGGAGCAGAAAACCTCATCTTTCTCCTACATAGCTACTGGTGACTTCCAGTTAGCAGCCTGGTACCTAACCCACAGCGCTACCAGGGCCCTTCAAGTAGGAATTTTTTGTTGTTAAGTGCCGTCAAATTGGTTCCGACTCATAGTGACCCTTTGCAGGGTTTCTAAGGAACCAGCTGGTGGGTTTGAACTGTTGACCTTCTGGTTCACAGTCCAGTACTGATCCTACAGCGCCACATCAGGATAGCATAAGGAGAGAATATTGCAATTTAACATGCTGATTATCATATATACTTCTTGCAACTTTCTACCCACCCCAATATTGTTCTGAAGAGCACAGATACTTTATAAATAAATAGTAAATTGTAATTTTTTAAACTTTTGACATTTTTTACATGTATAATTCAATGACACTAATTGTGTTCATCACATTGTACAACTATTACCACTACCCATATCCAAATTTTTCCATCACCGTTAGCAAAAGCTTAGTGGCCTCTAAGCACTGACTCTCTTCTCTCCTCCCTCTCACTCCTGCTAATCACTAATAAATTTATATCTCTATCCACTTTGCAAAGAGCCATATTGGTGTAGTGGACTGCTTACTGTGAGGTTGGCAGTTGAAACCCACCAATTGCTCTATAGGAGAAGGATGAAACTGTCAGCTTCTAAGGTTTACAGTCTTGAAAACCCAAAGGAGTTCAACTCTGTCTTATGGGGTAACTATGAATTGGAATGGACTCAATGGCAATCGAGGTGTTCTGTTTGTTATTCCTATACACTTGCCTATTCTCGACATTTCACATGAGTACATAAGTGGGATCATACATCTATCCTTTTGAGACTGACTTATTTCATTCATCATAAAATATTTTCAAGGTTGCTCCATGACATAGCATGTATCAGGACTTCATTTCTTTTTATGGCAATAGATCTGTTTTGGAAGAAGTGCAGCCAGAGTACTCCTTGGAGGCTAAGATGGCCAAACTTTGTCTCATACTTTGGACATATTGTCAGGAGAGAACAGTCGCTGGAGAAGGATATCATGCTTGGTAAGATGGAGGGTCAGAGAAAAAGAGGAAGACCCCCAATGAGATGAATCAGCCAGGTGGCATCATTGATGGACTCAAGTGTGGCAGCAGTAGTGAGGTTGGCCCAGGATCGGATATTGTTTCATTCTGCTGTGCATGGGGTCGCTATGAGTTGGTTCCAACTCAATGGCACCTAACAACAACAATAGTTCATTACAAGTCCCTGGATGGCACAAATGGTTACGTGTACAACTATTAGCCTCTTACAACTATTAACCAGAGGCTAATAGTTGTGTCATTTCAAACCTATCCATAGGTTCATCAGACAACAGACCTGGTGATCTACTTCTGAAAGGTGTCAGCCATGAAAACTCTTCAGAGCTGTTCTACTCTGCAAGCTTCTGATTGCCATGAGTTAGAATCCATTCTGCAGAAAATAACAATTCTGTTTTATGTAATTGTTGTTGTTATGTGCAGTTGAGTCAGCTCTGACTCATAGCGACCCTGCATAGTTTCCAAGGATTGGTTGGTGGGCTTGAACCATTAACTTTGTAGCTCAAACAGGCCTTGTGGGACAGTGCATTATCCTGCAGCACCACACCAGGACTTCTAAATTTTTATGTATATACTGCATCATTTTTAATTTACCATTGTATTATGAAAATGTTAATATATAAACAAAAGTTGAGAGTGTTATTTAATGAACCTCCGTACACCCATCTTACCTAGCAATAATGGTATACCTGTCTACTGCTTGGCTAAAAATTGGACCATGAGGGAAACTTCCTTTCCAGACTTGAAGAGAGATCAAAAGCCATAGTCTTATTATTTTACATTAAAAATCACCAGTAATTCCTTAATAGTATTTACCATGCAATTTATGTTTATTTGTCCTTGTTTGTCTAAAATACATCTATTTCAAATGAATTGTATGAGTCAGGACTAAACAAGGGCCACATATTGTATTTGATTGATAAAGCCTACAAGTCTCTCTTAATCAAGAATTATTCCCCTTCCCCTTTTTTCCCTCCAACACAATAACTCAAAGTCATCAATTCTACGGTCTTCCTTATTCACTGCCCAGCTTTCACATGCATATGAGGTTATTGAAAATACCATGGCTGTGTCAGGTGCACCTTAGTCCTCAAGCTGACATCTTTGCTCTTCAACACTTTAAAAAGCTCTTGTGCAGCAGATTTGCCTAATGCAATAC
>NW_006411069.1:7964-8845 GCF_000296735.1 Chrysochloris asiatica
TGTTGTTGAATTCTGTTAGCTAGGATTTTGTTGATAATTTTTGCATCTATGTTCATGAGGAATATTGGTCTAAAATTTTCTTTTTTAGAGCTATTTTTGCCTGGCTTTGGAATGAGGGTTATACTTATTTCATAGAAAGAATTTGGGAGTTTTCTGTGTTCTGGAGTAGTTTCAGTAGAACTAGTATCAGCTCTTCACTGAATGTTTGGTAGAATTCACCAGTAAAGCCAACTGGGTCCAGATATTTTTATTGTTGGGAGGTTCTTAATGACCTCATCAGTTTCTTATTTTGTTTTAGGTCTGTTCAAGTTTCCTACTTCACTCTGTTAATTTAGGTAGGTCATTTTTTTTCTAAAAATGTATTCATTTATTCTGTATTTTCAACTTTATTGGATGCAATTCTTCAGAATATTCTGTTGTTATCCTTTCTATTTCCATTGATTCTATTGTGCCATCACCTATATTGTTTCATATGTGTGCTATATGCATTTCTCCTTTTTTGTTGTTAAATATGCCGATGGTATATCCATTTGATTAATCCTTTCAAAGAACCACCTTTCTGTCTTGATTCTTTCTACTATTTTCCTGCTTTCTAATTCATTTATTTGTGCTCTAATCTTAACTTTTTGCTTTCTGCTGATGACTGTAGGCTTACTTTACTAGTCTTTTTCTAATTGTTGGAGACACTGTGTTATAGTGTTGATTTTGGTTCTTTCTTCTTTTGGGATGTGTGTGTTTATTCCTAAAAATTGCCTAGTAACCACTGTTTCTACTATGTCCCAAGTATTTTAATATGTGGTGTTTTTGTTCTCACTTAATTAAAGGAATGTTTAATTTCATTTTTTATTTGTACTGTTGCTATTGTTGTTGTTAAGTGACAT
>NW_006411069.1:11170-11833 GCF_000296735.1 Chrysochloris asiatica
ATAAGGTCCCTATGAGTCAGAGCATGCTCAACAACACTTAACAACAACAACAACATAACTGGATTGAATTCTGGGTGGTGTTGCCTTGTATGTCAATCTCTGATTTTTGTCTGCTGTGGTAGGTTTGAGTCCAAAGTACTCTGCTAGTGTTTGTTTTTTTTAAGTTATTACAAATTCCTTTAATTTCTGTTTATCTGGGAAAATAATCTAATTTTGCTGCTGTATTTGAGGGGCAGTTTTAATGGGTATATGATTCTTGCTTGGTCATTTCTTTTTTTCAGAGTTTTATATATGTCTCTCTATTGCCTTCTTGTATGGTTTCTGCTGAGAAGTCAGAGCTTAAACTTATTGGGTCTCCTTTGTAGGTAACTATTTGTTTTTCCCAAACTACTTCCAGTATTCTTTCCTGTCTTTGATTTTGAAGAGCTTAATTATTGTAAGTCTTGGTGATTTTTTTTTTTTTTTTGGTCTATCCTGTTTGTTGTTCATTCAGCTTCTTGAATACTTATCTTCTCATCTTTCAGGATGTTAGGGAAATTATTTTCTAACAACTCTTTGAGTATCTTTTTTTTTTTTTTAATTTTTATTTTGAACTAAGTGATAGTTTACATGGTAGAACATCGACTTTACACCATTGTTTCATTGCAATGATTATAATCTCCT
>NW_006411069.1:12614-13116 GCF_000296735.1 Chrysochloris asiatica
CCCCTCCCTTTGCCTCAAAACGTCCACTTTTACATTTCCAGCCCTTACAATCAGTCCTGATAACAATTATTTGCTATTGTACTGCAGGAGACCTATCCGCATCTCCTTTCATCAGCCCCACCTAGGCAGAATGGATACTACTCAGTGGAGATTCTACCTTGCTCCATGCCCTCTGCATCTAGGTTCCCTCCTGAAAGCTTGTAAGTCAGTCACTGCTTGCCTCTGTAGCCCCCCATTCTGGGTAGCCAATGTCCAAGTTGCCCATCCCTGTCCTCTTCGTGTGTGAAAGAAGTGGGAATGATCCTCGCTGTGAAGATTTGTTCACTCTTTTGAACTATTGCTTCCATAGGTGTAGGTCAAGTTCATCAAATTGTATCAGATTATTCTTTTTTTCCTCTTCTTTCTTCTTCTGTTTGAGCCCCACACACTCTTAAACTAAACTCCCTCTTGTAAACTTGTAAGCCAATCACTTCATGCCATCATCCCCTCCTCATTTTAGGTA
>NW_006411070.1:0-924 GCF_000296735.1 Chrysochloris asiatica
TCAAACAACAGTTAGGTGGCATGGTGAAATGAGTGCCTATTATGTCACCTTTTTACCTTGGTTCTTTGGAAACCAGCTTGAGAGATTTCCTCCCAAACCCTGTGGAGTTACCTTTGCTTTAGTTTCTACTCCTAGGGTTTGTTATTTTTGTTCAAGTTTATTGGCATTTCCTGGATAAGATATAAACCAGGATGGTTTGATATGGTTTGTCTGAAGCCTGCCCTGTGGATGATATGCACCTGGCAGGTACTGAGCAGTAGATGGTGCAAATGAAGTGCCTACAGTTAGCTATGTAAATGAAGTGTCTGTGGTCTATTTAAAGGGGATTGGTCAATTTTTGGCCCCTTCTGGAAGAATCCAAACCTTGAAATTGACATGGAGTTGTGCATATTATACTGGTACACGCTACCATCCCCACACAGGATTTTCAAACAGAAAGAAGCAGGAAAATAAGTAGCATATATCATGTTGTAGAAGGAAAAAAGCAGAAAGAAACAGTAAAGAGAGGAGGTAAGGAAGCTCCTAAAAGAGCAGCAATGTAGGTCAAAGGCTGTAACACTGAAGAGAGGATTAAACTCAGAGAATGCTGTGGGGTGAGGGTGACTTGTGTCAGCCTGGTAAAAAGGTTTGAGGGTAGAGGTATGTTTGACCTTCACTCATAGGGATCAGTCTTGTGCTTTATGCTCTTTCACTTTTGTAGTTAGACACATTCTGATACTATTGCTACCATTGTATAGGTGGATATAGAACTTTCTGTTGACAGTTATTTTCTATTGCTTTCTGATATCTCTTATTGTTTAAGATGTATTGCATTAGGCAAGTCTGCTGCACAAGACCTTTTAAAACTGTTGAAGAGCAAAGATGTCAGCTTGACCTGATGTCAGCACCTGACCCAAGCCATGGTATTTTCAATACCTCATATGC
>NW_006411070.1:3654-9161 GCF_000296735.1 Chrysochloris asiatica
GAGCCTGCTTGGTTGGGTATTCTGTGTTGTTGCTGGCAGAGCTCCTTTACTGCACTTCCACCTGATCTGCCATCTTGTTTGTTCTCCAAAAATTTAAATCTTTTAAGTCTTCAACTCAGCAACATTCTCTGTCATTACCTCCAAATACCACCTCTGCTGGAATACCTATCAGATATTGGAACTTTTTCTTTTATCTTCTTAGACTTTTGCCTTATCTTCATATTTCCTTGCTATGGGCTGTATTTTGGGTAACATTAGATCTATTTCCCAAATTATTTGTTATATCTTTAGGTGTATCTCACTAACTAAATAATCCACTGGTAGTGTAGTGGATTATGAGCTTGGCTGCTAACCACAAGGTCAACAGTTTGAATCTACCAGTCACTCCACAGGAGAAAGATGAGGCTTTCTGCCCCAGAAACCCTATACAGGTTCACTATGAGTCAGAACTGACTTGATGGCTCACAACCACCACCACCATCACCAGCTACTACTGAGTTTAAAAAAAGTCACTGACCTTTAAAAAGCAACTTCATTGTGCTCACTTTAGCAGCACATATACTAAAATTGGAACGATACAGAGAAGATTAGCATGGCCCCTGTGCAAAGATGACATGTAAATTTGTGAAGAATTCCTTATTTTTCCAAGTCCATTTGATCCTCAGCCATGTCTGGGGATGAGATGGTCTTTAATCCTACTATGAGGAAGAAGAAAAAGAAGAAGAGGAAGCTCTTTATGTTAGATGAGGAAGGGGATGCCCAGACAGAAGAAACCCAACCCTTAGAGACAAAAGAAGAGGAGCCAGAGCTACCGAGGGCAAAGATGTTGAAGCCGATGAAAAGGACAGTAGCAAAAAAGATGCTTCTAATGACCTTGATGATTTAAACTTTTTTAATCAAAAGAAAAAGAAGAAAAAACAAGAAAGATATTTGATATTGATGAAGTTGAAGAAGGCGTAAAGGATCTTAAGATTGAAAGTGATGTTCAAGACCCAGCTGACCAGAGGGTGACCTTGACATTATGCTAGGCAATAAAAAGAAGAACGTCAAGTTCCCAGATGAAGATGAAATACTAGGGAAAGATGAAGCTTTAGAAAATGAAGACAGCAAAAAAGATGATGAGATCTCATTCAGTAACCAGACAGGCCCTGCTTGGGAGGCTCAGAAAGAGACTGTACATATGAAGAACTACTGAATTGAGTGTTCAATATCATGAGGCAAACGAATCCAGATATGGTTGCTGGAGAGACAAGGAAATTTGTCATGAAACCTCCAGAGGTTGTCTGAGTAGGAACCAAGAAAACATCTTTTCTCAACTTTACCAATATCTGTAAATTTTTGCATCGCCAGCCCAAACATCTCCCTGCATTTTAATTGGCAGAATTGGGTACAAGTGGTTCTATAGATGGCAATAACCAACTTGTAATCAAAGGACAATTCTGACAGAAACAGATAGAAAATGTCCTGAGAAAATATATCATGGAGTATGTCACCTGTCATACGTGCCAATCACCAGACACAATCCTGCAGAAGGACACCCGACTTTATTTTTTACAGTGCGAAACTTGTTACTCTTGATGCTCTCTTGCCAGCATCAAACTGGCTTCCAGGCTGTCACGGGCAAGTGAATACAGTTCCGTGCCAAAGCTAACTAATTTGCTAATCATCACTGATTTTGCAAAATGTGTTGTGGAGATTTGGCTGGACAGGTTTACCACCAGAGTGGCTATTCCACTGTATTAAACACAAGATAGAAAAGCTGCCAAGTTCTTTGGCTTGTGGTTGGTTGGCCGGTGAAATCCTTGCAAGATGCTGAAGCTCCAGCTGTTGACAAACTCATTGCTTACATTAGCAGCTGTCAGAGAAATGTGATGGGGTAAGGAGGTCCTTTTTAAAAAATCGTTCACAGACTTCTGTAAAATGCAAGATAAATTAAAGTTATAACAGTGAAAAAACCCTCAGATTTATTAAGGTAGCATACACTATACTTCACTCATTAAAATTTTTTTAAAGCTTTTATTGTGAATTGAGTGATAGTTTACATGGGAGAACACTGGTTTTGCACTCTACCAATCATATTTTGTTTCATTACAATGATTACATTTCCCTCCATGCACCATTAGTTAACAGTATTTGCCTCTATTCCCCCTCCCCCTTTTAAAAAAATGTACACAAAACCACATAGGAATATATAATTATTTAAACAACCAAAGGACACATTTTGCAAGCCAGCCTCCTGCCCACCAGCACATAGCTTTTCTTTTTCCATGAGTCTAGAGTCCTCAGTTGCTCTCTATCCATCTCTGGTGTCACTGTTTCTTTGGTTAGGATCCCACATTCTGCTCATGCTCACTTCACTCATTTTTAAATGTATATTTAAGTTTTTGTAATTTCATAGTTTACCCCTCAAGTTATATTTCTGGTTTTGATTCTTCAAGGGATTTCTTGGTTTTAAACATATTTCTGGGTTCCCTTTTCATTTCTGGCACTTGAATATTTGCTTTTCTTGCTTTGTAGCGAGGCTATGTGTTAAAAAAGAAATTCTTCCCCAAGAATTTCAATATTTCATTATGTTTAGAGTGGCGTGAGGGTTGGGGTGTATTTGTATGCTTATCAGATCTGCTATCTTGACTGAAGCTGTCTTTATTTTTCTCCCAAATACTGAAAAACACTACTGCCTTCTAGTGCCACATTTTAATTTAGCCATTGGTAGAGTTTTATTGTATTATGACAGGTGCTCTTGAATACCTGAATCTTCTTTGTTCTGGATACTCATCCTCCTATGAGGGGAAGTGGCCAGTGGGAAGTCAAAATACCTCTTACCAAACCCAAATCTTAATCCCAGCTGCCACTAGAGATGCACAGGATCCCTATAAGAAGGCACCAACTTGGCAGCACCTAACAACAACAACAATAAAGGAACAAAGAATAGATGGGATAAACAGAAAAGAAATATCAAGAGGGTAAACTTAAACCCAACATATAAATAATAACATATTTAAATGGATTAAACATTCAATTCAAAGGCTACCAGACAGTATGAAAAAACACACACACAACTCAAATATATGCTTTTTACAAGAGATGCCTTTAAATATGAGGACATATATAAATTAAAAGTTTCTTTAAAACAGGAAAAGAATAGAGAAACTACCATTTTCCCTCCCTTCTTACAGGCTGACAGTATGTACATGTGTGTGAGGTCAGGACACTGAGCAAAGGACAGATGGTTCTTCTTGGGTCCTTCACAAGAATAGATCATCTGGAGCTCTGGTAGCGTAGTGGTTATGAATTGGGCTGTGAACCGCAAGGTCAGCAGTTTGAAACCAGCTGTTCCGTGGGAGAAAGATGAGGCTTTCTGGTACTGTAAAGATTTACAGCTTCGGAAACCCTGTACAGGGTCGCAATGAATCGGAACTGACTCCACAGCACATAACAACAACAATGCATAATAGAATGGTACACTGCCTGGTTCTGTGACATCCTAACAATCATTGTTATGCTTGAGTCCATTGCTGCTGCCACTGTGCCCATCCACTGATGGTAGCTTGGGTCAGGAACATTTTCATTTTCAAACTAACATCTTTTCTCTTGAACACTTTAAAGAGGTTTTGTGCAGCATATTTGCAATACATCATTTGATTTCTTGTCTACTACTTCCATGAGTGTTCATAGTGGATCTAAGCAAAATAAAGTCTTTGACAACTTCAATCTTTTCTCTATTTATCATGATGTTATTTATTGGTCCATTAATGAAGATTTTTGTTTCTTTTACATTGAGGTGCATCCCATACTGAAGGCTGTGGTCTCTGATCTTCAACAGTAACTATTTTAAGTCCTCTTCACTTTTAGCAAGCAAGATTGTATCATCTGCGTATTTCAGATTGTTAATGAGTCTTCCTCCAATCCTGATAGCACATTCTTCTTATATATTCCAGCTTCTCAGAGTATTTGCTCAGCATAAAGATTGAATAAGTATGGTGAAAGAATACAACCCTGGTGCATACCTTTCCTGATTTTAAACCATTTCCTTGATCTATGTACAGGTTCCTTATGAGCTCACAAAGTATTCTGGAATACCTATTCTTCCCAATGTTGTCCATAGCTTGTCAATAAAGCACAGGTAAACATCTTTCTGGCATTCTTTGCTTTTAGCCAAGATCCTTCTGACATGGATGTACCTTGTTCCACATCCTGGTCTGAATCTGGCTTGAACCTCTGGCAGTACTGTTGCAGTTGTTTTTGCATGTTCTTAGCAAAATTTTACTTGCATGTGGTATTATTAATGATATTATTAGGTGATTTCTACATTCCTCTGGGTCACTTTTATTTGGAATTGGCACAAATGTGAATCTCTTCCAATCAGTTGGCCAGGTAGCTCTCTTTCAAATTTCTTGGCATAGATGAGTGTGTGCCTCCAGTGCTGCATCAGTTTGTTGAGATTTCCATTTGTATTCCATCAATTCCCAGAGCTTTGTTCTTTGTCAATGCCTCAGTGCATCTTGGACTTCTTCCTTCAGTATCATTGGCTCTTGATCATATGCTACCTCTTGAAATGGTTGAACACTGACCATTTCTTTTTGGTACAATGACTCTGTGTATTCCTTCCATATTCTTTTTATGATTTCTCCATCATTCAATATTTTGCCCATAGAATCTTTCAGTATTCAAAGTCAAGGCTTGAAGTTTTTCTTTAGTTCTTTTAGTTTTAAGAAATTCTGAGCATGTTCTTCCCTTTTGGTTTTTTTAACTCCAGGTCTTTGCACATTTCATTATAAAGCTTGACTTTGTTTTCTCAAGCTGCCGTTGGAAATTTTCTGTTCACTTATTTCATCACCTCATTTCTTTCATTTGCTTTAGCATCTCTATGCCTGAGAGCAAGTTTCACTCTCTTCTGACATCCATTTTGGTTTTTTCCTTCTTTCCTGTATTCTTAATGACCTGTATGGTGTTCTTGATGTCAGCCCACAACTCTCTGGTCTTCTGTCATTAGTGTCTAATGTATCAAATCTGTTCTTGAGATGATCTCTAAATTTAGGTGAGATATGTTCAATGTCATATCTTGGACTTGTTTTAATTTTCTTCAGCTTCAGCCTGAACTTACATTTGAACAATTGATGGTCTGTTCCAGTCTGCTCCTGGCCTTGTTTTGGCTGATGATATGGAGCTTTTCCACAGATATAGTCAGTTTGACTTCTGTGTATTCCATCAGGTGAGGTCCATGTGTATAGTCTTACCTTTGATGTTGCTTAAAAAAGTATTTGCAATGAATAAGTCATTGGTCTTGCCAAATTCTATCATGCAGTCTCTAGCATAATTTCTTATCACCAAGGCTATATTTTCCAACTACTGATTCTTCCTTTTCCCCTCAGCCTTTGCCTTTCGATCGCCAGTGATTATCAATACAAATTGATTGCATGTTTGATCAATTTCATCATCATTGACTTTAGTAGTTGGTACATAAATTTGATTATTAGTAGTATTAACTGGCCTTCCTTGTAGGCCTA
>NW_006411070.1:9526-11208 GCF_000296735.1 Chrysochloris asiatica
CAGCTCTTCCCAGTCCTACTTTGAGTGCCTTCCAACCCAATGGGCTCATGTTCTGGCACTATGTCTTACAATATTTTGATGTTTTCACCATGTTTCAATATTCAGTGTTCTGTTGCTGACAGTGTTCCACTACAGTTCATAAGGTTTTCAGTGGCTAAACATTCAGTAGTCTGTCTTTCCTTCTTCCTAGTCTGTCTTCGTTTAAAAGTTCAGCTGAAACCTGTACACCATGAATGACCCTGCTGGTACTTAAAATACCAATGGTATAGCTTCCAGAATCACAGCAACACACAAATGGATGACCGTTTCTATGGTGTTCATACCTCACTAGTGTTGTTATGTCCTCCACAGACCTATTTATTGCTTGGCTGGAAATTGAGCCATGGGGGTGAATTCAGTTCCAGACCTGAAGGTTGACCAAGGGCCATAGTCTCAGGTTCCACCAATCTCTATCTGACCAGTAAGCCTGATCTTTATTTTTTATGATTTTGAGTTTTGTCCTACATTTTTCTTTCACTCTATCCAGGACCTTCTAATATGATCCCTTTCAGAACAGTTGGTAACCAGGCACCTCTAGTTCTTCTGGTTTCAGGGTTATGGAGATTGATGTTAGGTTGGTCCATTAGTCCATTGGATGAATTGTTTCCATCTACCTTCAGTTTTCATCACTCTCCTTTCTTTTGGACAGACAAAGACCAATAGTTGCACCTTAGATGAACTTTTAAGACCCCAGTCACTACTCACCAAAGTAGCATGCAGAACACTGTCTTTGTGAACTATATTATGCCAATTGACCCTGGTGTCCCCCAAAACTGGTCCTGAGTCCCCAGGTCCAATGATACCATTTTTTTGTATTTTTCAGCACTTTAAAGTTACCATTCCATTGTTTTCTGGCTTCCATATTTTCTTTTGAAAAGTCAGTGTTATGTTGTATTTTTGCTTTTTTGAATACAGTTTATCTTTTTTCTCTGACTGCTCTGGTTTTCAGCAGTTTGACTATGAGGTACTTAATTGTGGATTTATTTCTATTTATTATGCTTAATGGTCACTGATGTTTTTCAATCTGTGGATTGAGGTCTTTCATGCTTTGAAAATTTTTGACATTATTTTTTCAGTATTGCTTCTGTTTTATGTCTCTTGATCCTTTCATTGGGGGTTAGGCCATTTGACTTTGTTTCATTTGTCTTTCAGGTATTGTTCTGTCCTTTCTATTGCCACTACCTCTGATTTCTGTACTTCAGTTTGGATGGCCTCTCTTCACCTGCCTTCAAGTTCACTAGTCCTGTCTTCTGTATGTTGCCACCTATTAAATTCACCAATTCTTTAAAAATTTCAGATATTGTATTTTTTAGTTCTAGAATGTCTACTTGATTCTTTCCTATAAATTCCAATTCTCTGTTGAAATTCTTCTTTTCACACATATTTTCCTTTATTTTATCTAATGTTATAAAGTCTTTATCTGTTAATGTCAATGCCTGACTCACCTGTGGATCTGCTTTTATTTTTTTTTAAAGATTTTATTGTTCATTGAGTGATGGTTTTCTTGGGAGAACGTCAGTTTTTTCTTTTTTTAAAATTGTGGATTGAGTAAAAGTTTACAGTTTACAGATCATCAGTTTTACATTCAACAAATCACACACCTTTTTTCATTACAATGGTTATAACCCCCTCCATGTACCATC
>NW_006411071.1:0-1142 GCF_000296735.1 Chrysochloris asiatica
ATGTATATATTAAACTCATGGCACTAGGTCTGTGTCACAGTATCTTCATCAGAATGTTGTGTCCCACCTGGTTCCAACTTTACTATTTTCATTTTGTGTCTTCTGTCTTAATTTTATTTCTAATTTCCTGTTGCCCCTACTCAGGTTGAATTTTTCAGTGTGGGTCATGGAGTATAGCCATTGTTGGACACGGAAATGACAATAGAAATTAGATTAGTAATTATAACAGTTACTATCGAATCAAATGAATCCTATCTCCATCTCCTTTCACCAGATAAATCTAGACGAAATGAAAACTATTCAGTGAGGAATCTACCTTCCCCCATTTACTCTGAAACTAAACTCCTTCTTGAAAATTTATAAGCCAGCTACTTCATGCATTTACAATCCCCCAAAGATATGAGGTGTCTGGTAGATTTGAACCTTTAAACTTTTTGCTAACAGCCCAGCACTAAAAACATTTTGACACCAAGACTACTTTTTCGTACACTATTTAAAAAATGTATCCTGTGTCACTTTAATGTGAACTATTAAATAACAGTATAGCAGTTTCTTCTCCTCTACAAAATGTTGTTGTTTTAAGGTGATGACAAGTTGGTTTGGCCTCATAGTAACCCTACACACATAACACAAAATACTTCCAGATCTGGCCCCATCCTCACAATTACTACTGCCACTGTGTCAACTATCTCTTTGGGGCTTTCCCTGTTTTTGTTTACCATTCAAATAGCAAAGCATTGTCCTTCTCCAGGGACTGGTCCCTCCTGATAACATGTTCAAAGTATGTGAGATGAAATCTCACTGTTCTAACTTCTAAGGACCATTCAGGATGAATTTCTTACAAGACAGATTTGCCAATCCAAGTTATGTCTTATAGTCTTCTCCAAAACCATGATTCAATGTGTTAATTCTTCTGCAATCTTCTTTATTCCTTGTCCGTATTTCACATACATTTGAGACAGCTGAAAATACCATAGTTTCGGTTAGGCATACATTGATCTTCAAACTGATATTTTTTTTCTTTTTGTCCCTTTAAAACATACCTTGAAGCAGTTTTGTCTAGTGCAATGTATTGTTTGATTTCTTCACTGATGTTTCCATGAATATTGATTGTGGATCCAAGCAAAATGAAGTGTTTAACA
>NW_006411071.1:2462-3492 GCF_000296735.1 Chrysochloris asiatica
TACTATTAGGATTTCTCTATAGTCACGTACAATCAGTTGCAATTTAACTAAGTATTACATTCTTTGTGTTCAATAAACATTCAGGTTACAATAAAAAAGGAAACATCAGAACACTCCCTTGATTCTTATCGTATCCTGTTTCTTTGCATCCCCTAATTATCCTGATAACATCAGGTTTATTTCTGTAACTCTCTTCATTCTTCTCTAATCCTCCCAAGAAAGTCAAATCAACTTTTAAGCAAAGTTCGATATTTTAACTTGCATTTTTACTCTCATCTACCACTTCTTATAGCTTCATTAAACACAATCCATAACCACAACGGTATTTTTATAAAAGTACCTAAAGTTTCATAGTCAAAAACAAAGCAGCAATTCCCCTATACTAATAATTTCCCAAAACCTTTAGTTAAATTTCTACCCACTTTCCTACGTGTTCCTACAGCTCTTGATTGGCTCTTTGCTATCTTCCAGTGCTTCAGTGTCTCTTGCTCTACTGACTGAGCAGGATGTTGATTGTAAGATTGTTTTTTAGCTATCTTTCAGGTGCCTCAGTGTCTAAGCAGGATATAAACTTAAGCTCGAAAAGCTTTTAGTTGATGTGGCTTTTCCTAATGGTGAGAATTATTGTTGATGTAAAAAGCAACTATTATAACTTTACATGATTAAATTTAGTGTGAGAGTGTCTAAATGTAATTTTAATTTTTACTATGATTATTGAAAAATTCTACTAAAAATTTCTATAATAAAATCAAGAAAAATACAAAAATAAACTATTCATAAAATGAGAAAACAGAAACTACAAGGCCCTTGCATTAGGTTCCCCTTGGGGCTTTGCCAATCAAGGAGACACTCATTGTCGCTTTGCTAAACAAAGAGCTTTTCATGCTTGGGGTCTCTTGCTGTTCCGTTCCTTGATGGCATGGCTTCCAACACTTACTCTTCTCTTTCTCAACTTAAGATCAATGGGAGTTTGGAATGTGGTTGAACTCAGCCAATATCTTCACTGCTACCTTTCCCCTACTTCCATTCA
>NW_006411071.1:10239-10882 GCF_000296735.1 Chrysochloris asiatica
GTTATTTGTCTTTTCCTGGTATAGGTATTGTAGTTTCCTACAGATTTTAGAAATTATTCACTTGTTTGATATGTCCTTACAAAAGATTGTTTCACATTCTGTTGTCCCACTTTTTACTCTTTTGTTGAAATATTTTGATGCACATAAGTCTCTAATTTTTAGTATGTACAAATCATCTATTTTGTCTTCTGTTGTTCGTGTAACTTTCACAATGTTTGGTAGCCTACATGTGTCCTCTATTGATGCCCTTAAATTTGTTGCACTTTTTTAAATGTTTATTAATTTCTTTTATAATTCTAGGCTCCACAATTATGTGTTTAATTCATGCTGAAGTTGGTTTTAGTAAGATTTTTGTTTGCTGTAAGATAAAGGTCTTGTTTCAATCATTTGCATTGATTTCCAGTTCTGTCAGCACCAATTGTTGAAGAGATTATCTTCTCCACATTCAATGTACTTCAGACTTTTGTCAAAGGTCAGTTGGCTGTATGATGATGGGTTAATTTCTAGATTCTCAATTCTGTTCCATTGATCTATATATTTTTCATTGTACCAGTATCAGGTTGTTTTTGAGCACTATAGCCCTATAGTAAATTTTGAAATCAGACTGTGAGAGTCTTCCAACTTTGTTCTTCTTTTCAAGCAG
>NW_006411071.1:12072-13174 GCF_000296735.1 Chrysochloris asiatica
TGGAATAATTTGAGTAGAATTGGTGACAGTTCTTCCCTGAATGTCTGGTAAAACTAACCAGTGAAGTCATCTCGACCTGGATTTTTTTGGCTGGGAATTCTTTGATATTCTTATCAATTTCTCCATTTGTTTTAAGTCTATTCAAGTATTTTACTTCACTATGTGTAAGTTTAGGTAAATCATCGTTTTCTAGAAATGTATCCATCTTCTCTAGATTTTCAAATTTGTTGAAGTACAACTTTTTAGAGTATTCTGTTACTGTCCTTTTTATTTCCATTGGCTCTGTTGTAATGTCACCCATGAGGTTTCTTAGGTGTTATACTTGTGTCTTCTCCCTATTTTCTTTTGTTAGGTTTGTCAATAGTTTGTCAGTTTTAGTAATCCTTTCAAAGATCCAGCTTCTTGTACTGATGTTTTTTTTTTCAATAGTTTTTCAGGTTTTTATCTTATTTTTTACTGCTCTAATCTGTATTATTTCTCTTTTGCAGGGAACTGTAGTTTTTCTATGCTGGTCTGTTTATAATTGTTGGAGATGTTGTGCTAATATGTTGATTTTTGTTTTTCCTTCTTTTTGAATATGTGTATTTATTGCAAGAAATTCTTCAAGTGCAGTGGAAAAGAATGTGTATTGTTCTGTTGTTGGATTGAATGCTCTGTAAACATCCATGAGTTCAAGTTGTTTGATTGTGTTTTTAGTTCCTTTATGTCTTTGTCAAATTCTTTTTGGTTGTTGTATACTTTTTAATTGCGAGCGTAAATATTTATTATGGTTATGTCATCTTGTTCAATTTACTCTTTAATTATGACATAATGTCCTTCCTTATTTCTTCTGCTTGTTTTTGTTTTACAGTTCATTTCATCATAGGATAGTATTGCCATTCCTGCTCATTTTTGCTGGAATTAGCTTGGTGTATACTTTGTCCATCCTTCAACTTTAATCTGTTTTTGTCTTTATGTGTAAGGTGTGTCTCTAGCAGACAGCATATTGAAGGATCTTATTTTCTTATCCATTCTGCCACTTTGTCTCTTAACTGGTGCATTTAATGCATTGACAATGTAATTATTGGTTGTTGTTGTTGTTGTTGTCAGGTGCCATCGAGTC
>NW_006411072.1:0-502 GCF_000296735.1 Chrysochloris asiatica
ATTTCCAACCTTCACAATCAGTCCTGATAACAATTATTCACTATTGTATCACAAGAGACCCATCTGTATTTCATTTCATCAGCTCCGCCTAGGCAAATTGGATACTACTCACTGGAGATTCTGCCTTCCTCCTGGCCCCCTGGATCTAGGTTCCCTCTTGAAAGCTTGTAAGCCAGTCACTTCTTGCCTTTGTAGGCCCCCCCACCCTCATTTTGGGTAACCAATGTCCAAGTTGCCCATCCCTGTCTACTCTGTGTGTGGAGGGGGTGGGAATGATTCTTGCTATAAGTATTTGTTCCCTCTTTTGAGCTACTGCTTCCATAGGTGTAGGTCAAGTTCATCAAATTGTATCAGATTACTCTTTTTTGTCCTCTTCTGTCTTCTTCTGGTTGAGCTCTGATCATCCAGTCATTGAAGCCAGGTCAAGTGGACATTATCTGCAAGTATGGGTGTTCTTGTGCATATGCCCTCTCTTTTTATCAGCTGAACGCTTCAGTCTCCA
>NW_006411072.1:5512-6825 GCF_000296735.1 Chrysochloris asiatica
GCTCTGCTTTGCTGGTATTCTGTGCTATTGCTGATGGCAACCTTCACTGCACCTCCACCCTAACTGCCATCAAGCCCCGCCTCCAGTTAGGTTTACTTTTATCTATTTTTTTCTTGAAATCTTTTTGATTTCCTCTTCATTGGAAAGTTCTCTAACTGCATTATTCCTTTCTTTTTTTTAACTTTGTTTTTGTGTGTGTGTTGCAACTGTACCTCTGGTTCTCTATTTTCAGTATTAAAAGTCTATTTTGGAAGTAAAGTGGCTCTGTAGGATAACCACTGGACTTTGAACCATAAAGTTGGCGATTCAAACCCACCATCTGCTCAATGGGAAAAAGAGAAGGGAGGCTTTCTGCTCCTGAAAAGACTGTGGGGTCGCTGTGAATCAAAACCAAGTAGATGGCACTTAACAACAACAAGAAGGTCTGTTTTACTTTGCATACTTCTATATCTAGAACTCTTGGTGTGGCACTATAGGATAAACATTGGACTTAGAACCACAAGGTTGGTGGTTTAAACCTCCGAAACCCTACAAAGGGTTGCTATGAATTGGAAACGACTCTACGGCACTTAACAACAACATATCTAGGTTGCATCTAGGTGATATTATCATTTATGTCAGTTTCAGATTGTTGTCTACGCTATTGGTTACCTATTCAAAGAACTTTTTGTTAGGTTGGTTTGGTTTTTACCAATTCTTGTAATTTATGTTTTTCTGAAAATGACCTTATTTCACCAACATATTTGATGGACAGTTTTGCTAGATATATGATTCTTGAGGAGCATGGTGGCTTTGTAGGCTAACCACTGGACTTCGAACCACAAGGTCAGTGGTTCGAGTTCACCAGCTGCTCACTCCTAGAGAGAAAGATGAGACTTTCTGTTCCCACAAAGATATGCAGCTTCAGAAACACTATACAGGGTCCCTATGAGTTGAAACCAACTCACTTAACTACAACAATTATTGGGTGGCAACTCGTTACTTCTTGTAGTTTATATATGTACTTCCATTGTCTTCTTGCCTGCATGGGTTCTGCTAAGAATTAAAACTTAGTCTTATTAGTGTTCCTTTGTAGGTAACTTTTCATTTTTCCTGAGTTGCTCTCAGGATTCTTTCCTTGTCTTTGGGAAGTTTTCTTCCTACAACTCTTGGACAAAATTCTCTATGGTGTTTTTTGTCTCTTTCTGTTCTGGAGTTCCTATCACACATAAGTTATTCCTCTTGATCGTGTCCCACATAAATCTTAGGCATTCTTCAGATTTTTTTTTGGTGTTCTTTTTTTCTGCAGATAATATTGAGAGATTTTTCTTCAA
>NW_006411072.1:7520-8711 GCF_000296735.1 Chrysochloris asiatica
CCAGCCAAGTCCTGTGTCCATAAATCGCTGTATCAGAAGCTGCTTGCAAATGATTAAGATGGCAGCACCATGCCACTCTAGTCCACAGCCCGCCTGCTTTCCTTTTCTCTTACTGCTCCTGTCCAGCTTCCTCTTTCAATCAGCACTCAGTCCACTTCCCTGTCCCATCCTCGATGCTCAGGGTTCCAGGATCACCATCTTTGTCTGTTTCACTAGGTCTCGCTTGTCTTTGTGGCAGAAAGTTGGCTCAGTGTGTCTACTTACTCCATCTTTTGCCTGGGACTTCCCAGCCCATGAGCTTTTAAGATCCAAGTAAAAAAAGTAAGATGTAGAACATTGGCTTTGTGGATAATATTATGCTAATTGATGACGGTGTCCCTGAGGCTATGGTCCTGAGCCCCCAAGCCCAGCAATTTATTCCCTCAAGGTGTTTAGTAATGCCTAAGAAGTTTTCATAATTTTGTCCCCTGTATGCATCATCTGCAAAGATTTACAAACCTCGGAAACCCTATAGTCACTATGAATCAGAACCGACTCGACGGCACAAAACAACAACATGGTCCACCCCATTCATGGAATGCTTGCAGCAAAGGTCTGAATATCCTCTGTCAGATCTTTCTATCTCTCTTGGCATACTTCCACTCCTCTCCCATACCTGCTCAGTCTGTAAATTAATCCATGTATCTTTCCATTGTTGTTAGGTGCTATTGAGTTGGTTCCCACGCATGGCAACCCTATGCACAATGAAAAACTGTCCATCCCATGTGATCTTCACAATTATTGTTATGTTTGAGCCCCTTGTTTTTGCCCATGGTGTCAATCCATCTCATTGCAGGTCTTCCTCTTTTTTACTGAGCCTCCATTTTTCCAAGCATGATGTCCTTCTCTAGGGACTGGTACCTCTTGATAACATGTCCAAAGTATAAGAGACAGTCTTGCCATCCTGATTTCTAAGGAGCATTCTGGCTGCACGTCTTCTAACACAGATTTCTTTGTTCTTTTGGCAGTCCATAATACTTTTAATATTCTTCTCCAACACCATAATTCAAAAGCATAGATTCTTCAGTGGTCTTCCTTATTCACTGTCCAACTTTGACATGCATATCAGGCTATTGAAAATATCATGGCTTGGGTCAGGTACACTTTAGTCCTCAAATTGACATTTTTGTATTTGGACACTTTAAAGAGGTC
>NW_006411072.1:10376-10934 GCF_000296735.1 Chrysochloris asiatica
TTCTATCTTAGTAGTGTTGAGAGATTTATCTTCTAGCTCACTAGTTCTGGCTTCCATCTCTTCAATTCTACTCCTTTGCCCTTTCAGTGTATTGTTCATTTCTGATATTCTATTATTAATTGTTTGGACATCTTTCTGTAGGTTTTGAATTGTTTCCAATGCTGTATTTATCTTATTTGATTTTTCCTGTAGCACTTTCCTGACTTCTTCCTTATTTTCCTCAACTCCATTATATAGTATTTTGACACATTTTATAATCATTTTTCTGAATTCCTTCTCAGGCATTTCCAAAGTCTGTCCATCTTCTAGTATGTAGTGTAGGTCTACTTCTAGCTCATTTGCTTCAGTCACTTTATCTCGTTTCTGGACATGTGCTAATATGGTCATCTGTTTCTGTTTTGGGGGCCATATTCAGGAGTTATTTGTGGCCTTAATACTTAGATGGGTGTGTATTTTGGTATTTTTTTATGTTTTCTGATTGCCTCGAGGTAGATGTGATCAGGAGATGGGCTTCCCTTTTCACTCTACTTCCTGAGAAATTTCAAGATGCCACTGTTG
>NW_006411073.1:0-6398 GCF_000296735.1 Chrysochloris asiatica
GTTTTCTCTCTTCAGCTTCTTAGTTTCAAGGCTGCCTGAGAGATTTCAAGATGCCAGTGTTGGTTGTTATGCTATACCTCAGGCTTTAATTTAGTTTTTGGCCTGTTTTGTTTTTAAACTATCTTTCCCTCTCTATAGCCCTGTCCTGCCCTTTCCCGTATTAAAAAAACAAAACAAAACAAAAAATAGTTCAGGGCCTGCTTTTGGGCTGAGAGTATCTGTGAGCATGTGTTGCAGAATAACCCACCAGTGGTGAGGGTTGGGGGGGGGGTGTCTACTCTCTCAGGCTCCCCTCTAGTCTTCAGAATGGAGGTGCACAGTGGGCGGGCCAATGACCAGATACCAAAAACAAGGAAGATCAGAACAAAGCAAAACTGACAAAGTGTATTGTCCTCCTTTGCTCCAAGTTTCCCGTGGCATTTTCCCCCAGTGTTTCTCCTTCCCCACTTGGTCTTGCCATTTGGTCTCACCCATGATGTCGGCTCCGGGCCTCTGAGTGCGGCAGATTCAAAAGTACACAATTTCTTACTTCTGCTTCAAGTTCCACAAGCTATAAGCCTTCAAACTTTTAAAATATTTCTATTTCTGTGGTTCCGAGTTTTGGAGCTCTGCCCTGGATCTGCTTTGCCTGGTATTCTGTGGTGTTGCTGACGGCGAACTTCACTGCACCTCTGCTCTAGCCGCCATCAAGCCCCGCCTCCCAAACTGCATACCTTTTGATTAGCAGCCAAATACTTTAAGTATGGCATCATTAGGACTTCTTCATCCCAAATAAAAACATGAAAAAGTGTGTGTAAAATATGAAGCACCAACCATTCCTCCCACAGCCCTCTTTACTCCTCAGTTGGGTTTGATAATCCATTGCAGTGGCTGTACAGAACTCAGAAACACCACTCAGGGATTTATTAGGGAAGTTGTTGTTAAGTGCCATTAAGTTGGTTCTGATTTATCATGACCCTGTATAGGGTTTCCAAGGAGCAGCGGGTAAGTTTGAACTGCTAACCTTGTGGTTTGAAGTGCAGCGCTGATCTACAGCACCACACCAGGAGTACATAAAGGAAGTTAGCAGCTTACAATGCTGTTGTTGTTAAGTGCCGTCTAGTCGATTTTGACCCATAGTGACACTGTATAGGGTTTCTGAGGAGTAGCTGCTGAGCTTGAACTGTCAACCTTGCAGTTCAAATGGCTTTCCAGTCTGGTGTATTAACCCACAGCGCCACACCAGGAATACAGCAGGTTACAGTTCAGGATCAGAAAATGCTCAGGGAAGAGCTGTTTTAGTAAGCTGCTGATAAATGCCCACAATTCTACCCAAGTCTCAGCCTGAAGGCACTTGACTCTAGTTCCGTGGCTCAGCAAACCTAGCTCTCTCACTTATGTGCCTGGAGGAACCCCACTCTACAAGTAAGCTTTCCTACCCAAAGTCACTCAGTTTTTCTTGTTCCACGGCCTGAGAAACTCACCACTGTCTCATGCTCTGGTTCTTGGTTCTGTTGCCTCTGCTGTTGCTCTGCCACACCTCCAATGCCACAGCTTTCTGTCCATGGGTCAAAGAGGTTCAGTGTGCAGGGATCTTAGGGTCCAAAGGACGTGCTCCACTTCTGGCTCTTCTACTTTGATGGTAGTTTGATTCCCTCCTCTGAGATGATTCATTCTATACCCATGCTAGAGCTTCAAGTTTTGACAATTAAAATGAACTCTGCTAACATCCAGAGCTGAAATATGCCATCTTATCAGTATTTTCTCCCACCTTCTTTTACCCAGGCCCAGTACAGCAGAAACATTGTTTGGTGGCAGTTACAGACTATGGGTAGAAGAGATATTAGATAATTTACTATACCACAGTATGTTAAAAAAAAAAAATTTTTTTTTGAAGGATGTGATTGAAAGCATGAGGAAGGAGAAAGCTATTATTATACTGTAATAGATTTTTGCAGCTTATTTTCCTCTTAAGATTTCTTGAGAATCATTTTATCATCCAAAGAGTTAGTGTGACCTGGGCATGGGTCGGGTCATCATTTCAGCATCATGTAAGCAAGAGGAAGAAGGCAGAATATTTTCTCACATGCTGGCCCTTTTATCCATGGTGGCTCCAGCAATTAGAATATATGGCACGATCTGTGCCCTGGAATATGACTTATAGATTAGAATTTCTTCTCTTTGGAGAGGACAGTGGGACAATCAGAGGTCAAGTTTAGTGTCGGGGTGTAAGGAGCATAGGAGAAGTAAGAGAGAAGCCCAAACCATATGTCTTCTCATAGAGGACTACTAACATCACAGAACATGTTTAGGAAAATAAATGATTCCATTGACTTCGTTAATGTTAAAGAATTGACTCTCGCTGTGTATATGGTAATCATGTTAATTAAACATGCTTTCACAGTAAGTTTCAATAATGAAGACCCTGACCTGATTATGTGATAATTAAAAATGAAATCGTCTATAAACCTCTGCTTTCAGAACTCCTCAGGATTACTCAGTTTGAAAACCAATATTAAATGTCTGCCATCTGTGTGGCATTGTAGGATAAGCACTGGACTGCTAACCATGAGGTTACCACAAGGCCAGTTGTTCAAACTCACTAGCTGCTCCTTGGAAACCCTATATAGGAATGCTATGATTTGGAACCGACTCTACGACACTTGACAACATTTGTGGTGACACAAGAAAACTCCGTGTGCAAACATCATACGGCATTTGCTGCTTTATGTTCTTTCCAAGCATATGGCTTCTGGTCCTCTTGCCTGCAGCCCCATGTTTCCAACCTGGGATTTTAATCCTTTAGGAGAGAAAAAGGACCATTTCCTTGATGTGGGCATTTCTATTCTGAAAGGCCGCTTATCCCTCAGAACTCAGAAGTATCCTGCTTCTTCCTGTTGAAGGTTTTTTTTTTCTTTCTTCCCCTGTAGCACTGTAGGATAAACACTGGACTGCTAACCACAAGGTTGAAGGTTCAAACCCACCAGCTGCTCCTTAGAAATCCTATACAGGGTCCCTATGAGTCAGAACTGACTCGACAGCATACAACAACAATAACAACACGGTGACTCTGTTGGACAAGATCTGAGAAGACCTGTGCTTGCTCTGTCCATCAGAGCAGTTGCATATCCTTAGCTTTGACAAACTTCAGGAATAAAAACTGCATCAAAGAGGAGATACCTTCCATTTCTATAAAAGCCAGAGCTAGCCAATTGGCTAAGTGCTTACCTTTTGAGCTTTTAAATGGGAGATAATGTGTGTGTTACCATTTCTGGAGACCAAAAATTTTCTCCAAGTTGTCATCTTAAATCCCCCTTTTTTTTTTGGCTGGCAGCAAAGGGGGAACACTCCCTAGCTGACTACATTGGGAGAGGGGTTAGACTTCTTGGCACACAAACAGCTCTCTCCAAATCTCCTAATTTCTGACTTCTGACTCTTTCACTTATTTTCTTAAATTAGAATTGTAATTTTGAGATAACTCTAGATTCATATGCTGTTGTAAGAAATGATACAGAGAGACTCAATGTACCCTTGCCCCAGGTTAACCAGTTTACCCAGTAGATAATATCTTGTAAAACCCCCACTAGAACTTTGGTATCAATACAATAAAGGTACAGTGTGCTCCCATCACCACAAGGTCCTTTGTTTAGAGAGTGAAGGCTTTCGGGAGACATTCTAGCTTGTGTCCGTTGCTGTTCCTACATTGCCGGCTTCTTTAGTTCCCAGTTGGGGATATCGGAAGTAGAAAGAAAAGCCAAAGAACTCACCATTCATGTGCCATTCCCTAGTTGGTTTGCTATCTTCTCTCCACTGTTCAGCCTTCTTTTATTTGCATTACATATAATGACCAGGGTTTGTAGTTGTACTGAGTGGAAGGAATAGGAAAAAGTATGTCAACCCCATCTTCCCAGAAGTGGAAGTCCATGTAACTAATTTTTGATCACCTCTTTTACAAGTTTTCACCATGGCCTTGTGTTTCTCTTGGAATGTGCCATTTATTGTCTTGGCAATTCCATCAAAAATTCCAAATTAGCCTTTAGTTACATACACTTGAAGATGAAAGGGTTACAAAAGATATTCTCAACAGTGCTGATTTGAAAAAGTACCTAGTCTTTTAGTTTTAAGTAACCACACACAAACATTTTCTAAATCACCCTTTTTCTGGCTTTATGGAGATCATTCTGGAAAGGTAGAACTTGGGAAAATTATTAAAGAAAAGAAGTGATTTGACTACACTGCTGAAAAGATGAGTATTGTTGTTTTGCATTCTGTATTGCCTGTTACAACTAGTGCGCTGTTTATTACCTCTAGTATGTTTGTAGCCAGAGTGTATGTAGTAGAGACAGTGGGGGTCTGCAGCCAGGCCATGTAGGCTTGGAGAGATGATTGGCAAAATTTCAGGAACTGTGCAAGATGTCAGTTCAATATAGCTATTCTTAAAAATTCTATAAAGTTTAAATAAGCTACATTAAGAAAAAAGTTAACAGAAACTCAAAACTCTCCATTTATAATTGTTTTACTTCATTTTATTATTTATCTATGTTCCTGAGGCTACTTCCATGTATTATCTCAGTGTAGGGGGTGAAATGCTGTATATAATGGCATCCTATTGGACATCAGTCCTGGTGTGACATTGTCAGAAAAACACTGGGCTGCTAACCCAAAAGGTTGGTGGTTCAAACCTACCAGCTGCTCCTCAGAAACCCTATTCAGGATTGCTATGAGTCAGAACAGACTTGATGGCATTCAACACTTTACAACAACAGTGACTATGCATCTGTGTTCAATGACATTGCATTGGTAGCTGAAAACTAGCCATGGTGGAAATCAAAATTAGAAATTGGAAAGTGTTGCAAATCAAGGTTTTACCTCTGGAGAGCCTGCCAGCACAGTGTGAGTGGGGGCCATTTTCCCAGATTCTTTCTGCCCCTGCAGGGAATTATCCTCATTCCCCAAAACTTGCCCTACCCCAGGGTCTTTTGAATGGCTAAACCTAAATCACTTGTATTTTACACAACAGCAAGGTAAAAACAAGTCTCTCTTCACCCTCTACAACCCCCAGTGGGAGACAGATGTGGCTTTCCCATCATTCTGTCTGTGGAAGAAGCCTTGGCGATGAGCTGATGTGTTGTTTGGATTCACTAAGGGAGCAGAAGGCATTTGGGGAGGGGAAGACAAATGACTTGTTTTTTCAATACAGCTGATCAGGCGATTATCTTTAATTACATTCCTGCTGGACTGATAAGGTAACTGGTTTCTGACTACTGTGAGGAGCTGCCACATCCAGAAACCCAGATATTTCTAGCTTAGTATCAAGGATGTTGGAGTCCTATGTGGTGCTGTAGGACCAGCACTGGACTGCTAACTGCAAAGTCGGCGGTTCAAACCCACCATATGCTCCTCTGAAACCCTATACAGGATCTCTATGAGTTGGAGCCGACTCATGGCACCTGCAACACATCAAGGATGTTTTGTGCACTGAGCAATATGAGTTAAAAAAATTTGTTGTTTTATTGTAAAATATATACACCCAAACTTACATTTTATCCATTAAGTTAAAGATATTTACAGTCACCATGTTGTGCAACCATCATAACTATTTCTAAACATTGTCCCTCATCCCAAACAGAAAATCAGTATCCCTTATGGCATGCAGGAATTCTCCATCCCCTGTCCTTCTCTCCACAACTACCAATAAACTTTACCTCTGTGCATTTGCCTATTTTAGATAGTTCATATCAGTGAAATTATGCAGTATTTGCCCTCATGGGAAGTAAGGGACTAAGAGCTGGCGGCTAGGAGGCAGACTTGCAGAAGGTGCCCTTTGGTGGTGTAAATTATTATATATGCCCTAGTGTTAAAAAAAAAAAGAAAAAGGTATGTGAATAGAGAGAAATACTGTTATCTGATGGTATATGGAGGGGATTATAATCATTATAATGAAACAAGGTGTATGATTTGTTGAATATAAAACTAGTGATCTGCCCTGTAAACTTTCACTCAATTCACAATAAAAGATTTTAAAAAAAGGAGAAAAAAGAAAAGATTAAAATGGATGTCAGAAGTGTCTGAAGTTTGTTCTTGAACATAGAGAAGCTACAGTGACTGGAAGAAATGTATAAGTAAAAGAGCTGAACAGAAATTTTCATAGGCAGGTTGATAAGATAAAGTCAAGAATTATAGTGAAATGTGCAAGGACCTGGAATTAGAAAACCAAAAGGAAGGAACATGCTCTGCATTTCTCAAACTGAAAGAACCAAAGAAAAGAATTCATGCCTCAGGGTTTAATATTGAAGGGTTCTAAGGAGCTCTGGTAGCATAGTGGTTACGAATCGGGCTGCAAACCTTAAGGTCAGCGGTTCGAAACTACCAGTCGCTCCATGGGAGAAAGATGAGGCTTTCTACTCCCGCAAAGATTT
>NW_006411073.1:6523-13010 GCF_000296735.1 Chrysochloris asiatica
CTGTCCTTCTCTCCACAACTACCAATAAACTTTACCTCTGTGCATTTGCCTATTTTAGATAGTTCATATCAGTGAAATTATGCAGTATTTGCCCTTTTGTGTTTGATTTACTTTACTTAGCATCATGTTTTCAAGGTTCCTCCGCCAATATTCATTTTTGATAAAACAGAACAACAACAACAAAAGTCCGTCAGTAAACTAAGAATACAAGAGAACTTCCTAAATTTGATATAGGGTATCCAAGAAAAATCTGCCACTAACATTATTCTTAATAATGGAAGATTGAATGCTTTCTACTTCAGGTTATTAACAAGTCAAGAAGGTCTGCTGGTACCACTTCAATTAAACATCTCATTAAAGGTGGACATGAATTGTTTCTTAATAATTGCAATTGGCAATGTTTCTAATAATCACCTGATAAAATTCTATCATAATTGTATGATATGATTTTGCGGGACCAGTAGCTTATTCATTGCAAATATGTATTTCCAGCAAAATAAACAGGGACTATACACCTGGACTTGATCAGATGGAATACACAGGAATCAAACTGACTACATCTGTGGGAAGAGACGATGCAGTAACTCAATATCATCAGTCAAAACAAGGTCAGGGACCAACTGTGGAACACATCATCAATTGTTCATATTCATGTTCAGGCTGAAGTTGAAAACCATTAAACTAAGTACACAAGAGCCAAAAAATGACCTTGACTATGTCCCATCTGAATTTAGAGAACATCTCAAGAAGAGATTTGATGCATTGGATACCAATGATAGAAGACCAGTAGAGTTGGCTGATGACATCAATGAAGAAAGCAAAAGGTTAAGAAGACATTAAAAAGTGGGAAGACAGTCCAGAAACAAAGGACCTTAGGATCATCAAGGGAGAAGAACACAAGCAGTGACCAGAGATGGAGACAGAGATGGGGACATGGAGAGAGGGAGCAGCTGGGGACTCCAGACTCATGGGAAATAAGGAACTAAGAGCTGGCAGCTAGGAGGCAGACTTGCAGAAGGTGCCCCTTGGTGGTGTAAATTATTATATATGCCCTAGTGTTAAAAAAAAAAAAAAAAAAGGGTATGTGAATAGAGAGAAATACTGTTATCTGATGGTATATGGAGGGGATTATAATCATTATAATGAAAGAAGGTGTATGATTTGTTGAATATAAAACTAGTGATCTGCCCTGTAAACTTTCACTCAATTCACAATAAAAGATTTTAAAAAAGGAGAAAAAAGAAAAGATTAAAATGGATGTCAGAAGTCTCTGAAGTTTGTTCTTGAACATAGAGAAGCTACAGTGACTGGAAGAAATGTATAAGTAAAAGAGCTGAACAGACATTTTCAAAGGGCAGGTTGATAAGATAAAGTCAAGAATTATAGTGAAATGTGCAAAGACCTGGAATTAGAAAACCAAAAGGAAGGAACATGCTCTGCATTTCTCAAACTGAGAGAACCAAAGAAAAGAATTCATGCCTCAGGGTATAATATTGAAGGGTTCTATGGGACTCCTGGTGTGGTGCTCTGGGTTAATGCACTGGACTGCAAAATCAGTTTGAACCTCAAGATTGGTGGTTCAAGCACACCATTTGCGTTTCGGAAACCCCACGCAGGGTGACTATGGGTTGAAACTGACTCAATAACACTTAACAGCAACAACATGGGCACAATATTAAAGCATCATGGACTGCCAGAAGAACAATGAAATCTGTATGGGAGGAACTACAAGAGAATGCTCCTTAGAAGCCAGGATGGTGAAATTTTGTCTCTCACTTTTTGGACATATTATCAGGAGTGACCTGTCCTTGGAGAAAGGCATCATGGTTGGTAAAGTGGAGGGCTTGTGAAAAAGAGGAAGACCTCCAATGCAATGGATTGATACAGTGTCTGCAGCCATGCCTCAAAGGTAACAATTGTGAGTAGGGTGCAGGACTGGGCAGTGTTTCATTCTGTTGTGTATTTGTTTGGTATGAGTCGTTATTGCCTAGTTGGCACCTAATAACCATAACAACTATAGGTTAGAATATAAATAGATTTTTCTAGTTTTTCAGCATCACCTGTATTCATATTCTTTGTTATATAGTACTTTAAAAATTTCTATCTGCTTGAAAATATGTTAACTATAACTGTTTTTAATCCCCTTAACAGTTTGGCCAAAATTCTCCCAGGCTCTTCTATATATTATACATATTTTTAAAGTTTTTATTGTGAATCATGTGATAGTTTACATGGGAGAACATTAGTTTTACATTCATCCTATTTTATTTTGTTTCCCTACAATGATTACAATTCCCTGCATGCATCATCAAACAAGCAAAGTGTACACCCTGCAATATTACCCCTGGTCATTAGCACACAACCCCTCTCCCTTCCTGAGTCTAGAGTCCCCAGCTGCTCCATCTCTCCACGTCATCATCTCTGCCTCCATCTTTGGCGTCGCTGCTTCTCTGGGTAGGGTCCTGCACTCCTTTCTTCTCCCTTGATGGTCCCAGGGACCTCTGCTCATGAACTGCAAAATCAACTACTCCCCTCCTTTTGTTACAAAACGTCTGCCTTAACATTTCCAACCCTCATAGTCAGTCCTGATAGCAATTATTCATTATTGAGCCACAAGAGTCTTATCCCCATCTCCTTTCATCAGTCGCATCCAGACAGGTTGGAGGCCACTCAGTGGAGATTCTACCTTCCCTCACACCCTCTGGAACTAGATTCCCTCTTGAAAGCTTGTAAGCCAGTCACTTCTTGCCTTTGTAGCCCCTCCCCCATTTTGGGTAGCCAATGTCTAAGTTGCCCATCCTTGTCGACCCTGTGAACTGAGGGGCTGGGAATGATCCTCGCTGTAAAGATTTGTTCCCTCCTTTGAGCTACTACATTCACAAGCATAGGTCAAATTTATCAAATTGTAAAGTATTACTCTCTTTTCCCTCTTCTTGCCCTTTTCTTTCTTCCTCTAGTCGAGTTCTGGTCATCCAGCCATTGAAGCCAGATCAAAGGGGTACTATCTGGAAATATGGGTGTTCTTATGCATCTCCTCTCACTTTATATCATCTGGACACTTCACTCTCCACTCTAGTCTTCTGTGGTCATGTCCCTGTCCCTGCGCCCAGGAGTCCCCAGGTCTTGCCATACTGCTGGCCAAGCAGGTCTCAACCCAGGTTGACAGGAGTCTATTGAATGTAGTCGGACTTAGCCCACAACACATTGCTGTTCCCCCTTCCCCCCACTTCCCCTTACAGGTGACCAATGTGGTCAGCAGCAAGACCACATGCCTGCTTGTGCATTCCCCTTGAGTCTCAGTCTTGGGAGGGGGTTTGCCTTGAGGGGACCTGATCACTTGCCTTGATGGCTCCATGGCAAACAACTTGCTTGTTGTTGTAGTAATCAATCAGACTGCCAGGCTGATATTAATATCCCAATAGTTCAAAATAAAATCAAAGACATTAGGCAGAAACCATGTACCTTTTAATATATTTTTTAGAAAAAATATGTTTTCAGAGCTACATATTTTAATCTTTATTCCTATCACCCTTACCTCCTAATCTAAATGGTCAAATGCCAAATCAAAAAACTCCATAGAAATCTCAATGCATTACTACTGTTAACCCAAGTGTCAGGGGAATATTATCTGAAAATGTAACTGATGCTCTTGTTGTGAGCTGCAGTGTTGAAATGCTTGAGAAATTGAAAGTTCCTGGTGATCTAGTTTGTCAAAGTGGTTTCAATTTAGATTCTGTCAAATGAGATTAAAAGCCCCGCTCCTTATTATTAACCCCAAATACCCCCAAACCAACACCACACCACCTCCCCCCAAATCCACTGCCATTGAGTTGATTGTCATAGTTCCATTGGATTTCTGAAACTAAATCTTTATAGGCGCAGACAGCCTTATTATTCTCCTGCAGAGGAGCTGATGGGCTTGAACCAGTGACTTTGGAGTTATCAGCCCAGCACTTAGTCCACTATGCCACTAGGGCTCCTCCCTATTATAGAATTCTGGATTAACCAATATAAAATTAGACATGAAATGATTAAACGTTTTGTTAACTGGTATTTCATAAGAATGTCATTCCCTCCATGTTTCTGACCAACAGGGTAATCATTTTAACTTTCCACTTCAAACAGAGATGCACTCTTAATGTCAAAGGGGCTTTCAAATATGCTAATACTGTTGCCAGAGCTCAGATCAGGGCTGATAGAGGCATGCTACAGGGCACCCAGGTTGGAGGTCCAGAGAGCGACCTCCCACATCAAGCAGCTGTAGTCAGCAATACCCAGAACTTGTTAGAAGACAGCAAAGCCAGGTATGTAAGGATTTAGGATATGATAAAATCAGTCCCTGAAGTCCTGGTGTGGCACTGTGGGTTAATGTGCCAGACAGTAAGGCCATTTGAACTGCAAGGTTGGTGGTTCAGGCTCACCAGCTGCTCCTCAGAAACCCTATACAGAGTCGCTATGGGTCAGAACCAACTCGACAGCACTTAACAACAGCAACAAAATCAGTCCTTTAAGCATGAAACCAGACTTAAGACTTTGTAATAAGAGACTTGAAATAAACATAAGATATCTAGACATCTGAGAAGAGAAGGCCAGCTGGGGTGGGAGCCCCACATTCTAAGCCATTCAGAAGTGGGTCCAGAGGGAACCATCTGAGAAAATCTGAGCAGCCTTGGTTGGTTAAGATCAGTGCTTTGAGTGGTTCTTTGTGTGTACTCAGGAGTCAGATCACTAGGTTTATATCCTGCATCTGTTGTGTGATAACCGTGTGGCTTAGAATGTGTTTCTTAAACTCAGTTATGTTATTTGTAAAATAAGAAAAGCAACTCACCTAGAATAAAGTTCTTAACAAAGTTTCTGGAACTTAGTTAAGTCCCAGTAAATGTTAGCTGTACAAATGCAAATGTATTTTTCTTAATATTAGTTTCTTAACGAAAGGAGACTAATAACAGAATTCACTCTGTATTGTATGGCTTGTAGAATGTTAGTATATTCAATGAACTATATTTCATTCATGGAGTCCTGGTATGGCACTGCAAGTTAATGTGCACTGGATTGCAAAGCCGGTTTGAACTATAAGGTTAGTGGTTCAAGCTTACCAACTGCTCTTTGGAAACCCTATACAGGATTACTGTGGTTTGGAACTGACTCGTTGGCATTTAACAACAAAAACAATGTATCTCATTCATAAAAGAATGAGAATTTAGGATTTCCCCACAAATTCTTTTACACTCGTCATAGTTTTCCCAAGGAAAGAAGTCTTACAATATTGTAGTACACTGATACACAGGAGCTCAACTAAAAGAGAAGACTAGGTTCTTCATACAGAATGCACACTGATTTAAGATTGTTTTTCTCTGAGCTTACTACTAGTTTCTGTTGTATATTTACTTCATGCAATGACACCAGGAAGTCCTGATGTGGTGCTGTTGGATAATCATTTGACCTCAAGGTTGGTTTGAACCTCAAGGTCGATGGTTCAAACTCACCAGCAGCTCCTCAGAAACCCTATACAGGGTCACTATGGGTTGGAACTGATTCGATGGCACTTAACAACAACAACAACATGCAATGACAGAATGGATTAATGTCCTCATTTATTCGTTCATTAGTTCATTCCATGATTCATGGACTAATTGATAGATTGATTTTTAAAAAAATGAATCCATTCAAATATGGTTATTAACTACCTGGGACGTGTCAGTCAATGCACCAGTTCCATAATTGTTTTTTCAAAGACTTCATATTCTTTAGAGAAGTCAGAAAAACAGGGAAATAAAAATAGTGCTTTTGTTGGGAATCATGATATTGTAGCTATAATAACAATTGTATAAAAGAGGAAGACCCCCAATGAGATGGATTGGCCAAGTGGCAGCATCGATGGACTCAAGCGATGCAACAAGCGATGCAACAGTACTGAGGTTGGCCCAGGATCAGGTAGTGTTTCGTTCTGCTGTGCATAAGGTCACTATGGGTCAGAACTGACTTGATGGCACCTAACAACAACAACATATGAAAGCAGCTCATAACTGTAATAACAGATCCTGGACAAACACTTCACTCGTAAGACAAATATTTATTTAACATCTACTATGTGTCACTACCACTATGTCAAACCATAGTGTGGTGGTTTGAGTACTACTGTGATTCTGAAAGCTATGCTACCTGCATTTCAAATACCAGCAGGGTAATCCATGGCGGACAGGTTTCAGCTGAGCTGCAAGACTAAGACAGACTAGGAAGTAGGAAGCATTTACTACTTCTGAATATTTAGTCACTGAAATCTTTATGAAGAGCATTGGGACACTTTGGCACCAGAATATTGAATATTGCAACATGATGAAGAACAACAGAATATTGTCAGATAGAGTGCTAGAAAAGGAGCCCCTCAGGTTGGAAGCCACTCAAAATATGACTGGGGAAGAGTTGCCTCCTCAAAGTAGAATTGACTGTGATGACAATTCTTCCAGGACCTTCATTTGCTGATGGG
>NW_006411074.1:0-910 GCF_000296735.1 Chrysochloris asiatica
CTTCTGAGGAAGCTCCATATTGCTTTCCAGAGAGGTTGGACCATTTTGCATTCTCACCAGCAATGCAGGAGTGTCCCAGTCTCTCCACATCCCCGCCAGCTTTTATTGTCCTCTGCTTTTTTGATCTTTGCTGTTACTGCTGGTGTGAGATAATATCTCATTGTTGTTTTGATTTGCATTTCTCTAATGGCTAGTGATTTTGAACATTTCTTCATATGTTTGTTGGCTGCCCGGATCTCCTCCCTGGTGAAGTGTCTGTTCATATTCTGTGCCTATTTCTTTATTGGGTTATTTGTCTTATTTTTGTAGATGTGTAGTATTTTCCTACATATTTTAGAAATGAGTCCCTTATCCGATATGTCGTTGCAAAATATTTTTTCCTAGTCTGTAGGTTCCCTATTTACTCTCTTGGTGAAGTGTTTGATGCACACAAGTTTTTAATTTTTAGTATGTCCCACTCATCTATTTAGTCTATTTTTGTTTGTGTACTTTTCAAAATGTGTGGCATCTGTATATGCCTTGAATTAGCGCCCTCACGTTTGTCCCTATTTTTTCATTGATGATCTTCATAATTTTGGGATTCACATTTAGATCTGTAATCCATGTTGAGTTCATTTTTGTATAGGGCATGAGGCAAAGATCTTGTTTCAGTTTTTAACAAATCACTTTCCGGTTCTGCCAGCACCATTTGATAAAGGGACTGTCTCTTCCCCATGCAGTGTGCCTAGGCACTTTGTCAAAAATCATTTGCTGTAAGTGGTTGGGTTAATATCTGGATTCTCTATTCTGTTCATTGATCAATGTCTCTTTCATTGTACCAGTACCAGGCTGTTTTGACCACCATAGCCATGTAGTAAAGTTTGAAATCAGGGAGTGAGAGACCTCCAACCTTGTGCTTCCTTTTAAGCAG
>NW_006411074.1:2525-8556 GCF_000296735.1 Chrysochloris asiatica
CTTCCCTGGTTTTGGTATGAGGTTTATGCTTGCTTCATAAAAAGTATTAGGGAGTTTTCCATACTCTTCTGTGTTCTGGAATAATTTGAGTAGAATTGGTGACATTTCTTCTCTGAATGTTTGATAGAACTCACCTGTGAAGCCATCTGGGCCTGAGCTTTTGTTGGTCGGGAGTTTTTTGATGACCTGGTCAATTTCTTCTTTTGTTTTGGGTTTGTTCAGATTTTCTACTTCAGTCTGAGTAAGTTTAGGTAGGTTGTGTTTCTCTAGAAATGTATCCATCTCATCCAAATTTTCAAATTTGTTGGAGTACAGCTCTTCATAGTATTCTGTTATTATCTTTTTTATTTTGTTTGGTTCTGTTGTTGCAAGTACCTTTTTCAACAACATAAGCAGTGACTATACACATGGATTTCACCAGATGGTATACACAGGAATCAAACTGATTATATCTATGGGAATCATATCAGTGGAAACACTCAATATCATCAGCCAAAACAAGACAAGGGCCCCACTGGCACAGACCATCAATTGATCATATGCAAGTTCAGGCTGAAGGTGAAAAAAAAAAAAAACAGGTCCATGAGAGTCAAAATATGACCTTGAGTTTATCCTACCTGGATTTGGGGACCATCTCAAGAACAGATAAGATGCATTAGACACTAATGACCAAAGACCGGACAAATTGTGGAATGACATCAAGAACATCATATAGGAAGAAAGTAAAATGTCATTAAAAATAATAGGAAAGAAAGAAAATACCAAAGTGGATGTCTGAAGAGAATCTGAAACTTGCTCTTGAATGTAAAGAAGTAACGCTACTGGAAGAAATGATGAAGGAAAGAATGTAACAGAAAACTGCACAGGGAAGCTGCTGTTATGTGCCATCAAGTAGCTTTTTACTCATAGTGACCCTATATAGGGTTTCTGAGACTTAAATCTGTGCAGAAGCAGAAAGCCTCATGTTTCTCACATGGAGGGACTGATAGACTCGAACCACCAACTTTGTGGTTTCCAGTCCAGTGCCTATCCTTGAGTTAGAAAACAAAAGGGGAAGAACACACTTAGCATTTTCTCAAGCTGATAGAACTAAAGAAAAAAATTGAAACCTCAACTTGCAATATTGAAAGATTCTCTGGGCAAATGATTGAATGATGTAGGAAGCATCAAAAGAGCATGGAAAGAATACACAGAGACATTGTACCAAACGAGTCGGTCGATGTTCATTTCAGTAGTTACCATATAACCAAAAACTTATGGTATTGAAGGAGAAAGTCCAAGGTGCACTGAAAGCATTGAAATTGTGAAATACTTAATTTTACTTGCATCCACAATAAATGCTCATGGAAGCAGCAGTCAAGAAATCAAATTATGTAGTTCATTAAGCAAATTTGCTGCAAAAGACCTCTTTAAAATGTGAAAGAGTAAAGATGTCACTTTGAGTACTAAGGTCTACCTGACCCAAGCCTTGGTATTTTTAATCCTGGTGTGGCACTGTGGTTTAATGCACCAGACTGCAAAGCCATTTGAACTGCAAAGTTGGCAGTTCAAGCTCACCAGAGTCTCCTTGGAAACCCTATACAGGATCGCTATGGGTCGGAACCGACTCGGCGGCATTTAACAATAACAACAACATATCCACATTAAAGTTGGACAGTGGATAAGGAAGACAGTAGAAGAATGGATAAATTTGAATTATGGGGTTGGTAAAGAATATTGAAAGTACCATGGACTGCCAGAAGAAGAACAACAAAAAATAATCTTGAAAGAAGCATAGCCAGAATGCTCCTTAGAAGAAAGGATGACGAGACTTTGTATCTTATACTTTGGGTTTGTTATCAAGAGGGACCAGTCCCTAAAGAAGAACATATCATTCTTGGTAAAATGGAGGGTCAGTGAAAAGGAAAAAGATCATCAACTAGATGGTGGCGGCCACATGAGTTGAAACAGAACAATTGTGAGGATAGCACAGGACCGGGCAGTACTTTATTCTTTCATGCCTAGGATCACTGTGAGTTGGAACTGACTCCATGGCACCTAATAGCAACAAACCAACCTTACCATTTGAGTGCTTGTCCAACATCAGGACTCCATGTATGTAATAGTTGGCATTTGTGTCAACCTTGAAGTATTTTGGGGGTTCTGGTGTGGCACTATAGCATCAGCATTGGAACTCAGGGTCTATTTGAACTGCAGGGTGATGGTTCAAACCCACCAGCTGCACTTTGGAAACCCTGTACAGTTTTGCTGTAAGTTGGAACAAACTTGATGGCACTTAACAACAACAATAACAATAAATCTTTTTATTAGGGCTTAATTATATGATATAATACCCAATAAATTACGATAATTAGTACGGATCTATTTTTAACTGGCATCCCCAGTTACAAAAAGGCTGACTGCTATTCAAAATGGGAACATTAAAAAAAATGAAATCTTGAATGGAGACAAAGGATTTGTGAGCTAGTTATATCTGTATAAGGAATATTTAATGCTGATGTTATTAATAGTTGAGGAAGTTGGAATGAATAACATGTATAAAGAAAACTTCAGATTTGTATTCTGAGAATTAAATGAGAAAGTGCTTAACCTAAGTGTGACATACTTTAAGTGCTCAATAAAAATGATAAGCACAACTTTAATTATGGTAACACAAAGCCAAGTATGAGCATTTAGGCAAAATTTTTTTGAGTGAAGTAAAGATGACCTTAGTGCTATTGGGACTGTATCCTCCATTCAGTTGTGAGCAATGGGAGTTTTTTTAAAATTGATTCATTGTTTATACTTCCTTTGAAAAGTCTGATCAAACAAAAAATAATTGCATTTCATGATACTCTTAATGATTCTATTTTGCATGCTATGTGATTAACAGAAAATTTCAACCTGCTTCACAAATCACACTAATTATAAACAATCTTATTGCTCCACTTAAAAGGCAGTGATTGTTCGATAGTATTTTAAAAACAATGATAAATTATATACTGTCTATAAAAATCTTTTGCCTATTTTTTAATTGAGTAACTAACTCATTTTCTAAATATTCAGTTTTGAGATACCTTTTTATATTCTGGATACAATATAAAATTTACAAATACATTGACTTGGCATGTTTCTACTATAAATTTCAGTGTTGCTATCAGTAGTTATTTACATTAACTGGCCTCTTTAAAATACTCTAATCTGTTCCTTCCCTGTGCATAAGGTATTCTTTAAGCATTTTACATGTAAGGTCGTTATGAGTCAGTACTGACTTGATGGCATCTAACAACAACAACATGTGTAGAATTTACTTCACCTAAGGGACTTGCAATCAAAGCAACTTACAAATTATATTGCTAGATATATAAAAAGAAGTAGGTCACAGAGATCTTTGAAATCCAATCCAGAGATCAGTTCCGCTCTGTGAAGCTTTCCTTGACCACACTCATCTTTACCAGTCCCTCCCTCTTCACTTTTCTGGCAAAATCAGGCATTCTTCTTTTGTCTTCCCTGTAATACACTTCATTCTTCTTTAATGTTGTTGGTAAGTGCTGTTGAGTTGATTTCACTCATAGCATCCCCGTGTATGTTTACCAAGGCACAGCTCATAGGTTTGAATCACCGACCTTGTGGCTAGTAGTCCTGTGTTTATCCTACACCTTCACACAAGAGCTATTATAATAGCACTCTTTAATATCAGGCTATGGGCTATGTTTGCTTGTTTACTTGGCTGTGCACACTTTAAGAGCAGAGATTTTTACCTTAGATTACCCTTGATTTAGCTGTACTTCAAAATGCAGCTTGTGGAATATGTACTATATATGTAACTGCAAAGCAGGTTGAGAAATGGGATGAAAGCAATGTAGAAATAGTAAAGGTTCTTTGAGTGTTCATGGAAGTTTATTTATACAGTATAACTGCACCACGCAGTGAAATGGAAGATTAGGGAATGAGGCTACGAAAACAGACTTGGACTTTAATATGCAAAGTCTGAAATACCTGGGTCAAGAGATTGCTTTTATTCCATAGCCAATGGGGAGGGGTATTATGTAGAGCTTCTCTGCTTGAAAGGATTTCTCTACAAAAGCTAACCTGAGGTGACATACAAGGCAGAATGGAGAACGGGGAATTTGAAGTCAAAGAGACCACTTGGAAGAACTGATTAATATCAGATAATAGCCATAGATGTATTAAGTTTATATAATGCTTTCACATTATATAAATGTGAATTATAAAAATGAGGTAATTTATCCCTACATAAATTAGATTGTCAGTACAAATTTAGAATGGAAAATTCTGTTATATTTGAGAAAAAAGTAGCACTTATTGAACATTCAATGCAATAACTTTTGAGGAATAATGCTTCAGACAACCCTAAGATATAGTTTCTTTTCTTCTTTAAATTACATAACAAGAAAACTGAGGTACAGAGAGATAAAATAACTTGTTCATTTCTGTCACCTAATAAAAGCAGGAACTAGCTTTGAACACAGAAAACATAACCTCAGAACCCATGCATTTAACCATACTTTAAGTGAAACATAACAGAGATTATACTCTGACAGATACTACTGCTAAAATAATAAAGTTCTACCCTTTAGAAAAGGAGCTCTGGTAACGTAGTGGTTATGAATTGGGATGCGAACCTCAGGGTCAGCAGTTGGAAACTTCCAGCTGTTCCATGGTAGAAAGATGAGGCTTTCTGTTCCTGTAAAGATTTACAGCCTCGGAAATCCTGTACAGGGTCACTATGAGTAGGAACCGACTTCACGGCACATAACCACATAACAACAACTCTTTATAAGGCTTTCTGCTTCCATAAAGATTTTCAGCCTCGGAAACCCTGTACAGGGTCACTGTGAGTCGGAACCAACTCCACGGCACATAAGAACAACTATTTATATTTTCCAGAGTAATGATAACAGGGTTGTTGTTTTTGTTGTTGTTTGCCATTGAGTCGGTTCTGACCCATAATGACCCTATATAGGGTTTCCCAGGAGCAGCTGGTGAGCTAGAACCACCAACCTTGTGGTTCAGACAACTTTACTGTTCAGCGCATTAGCCCACAGCAGCACACCAGGACTCTGATAACAGGGTAAATGATGCCAATTCAATGAATGGGAAGGTTTGCTGTTTTAATATTCTTTTGTTAACTGCCCTAGGGAAATATTTTGGTATCTATATTTCAGACTATAGTTCTGAATTAATGTGCTTAGATTTTCTTTATATATATGATCCTATAAAGTACTTATTCAAAATTCATAATGCTTAAAAGAAAACTGAGACTTCTCTTTCCAGCCAAGAGAAAGTAACAGAAACCAGACTGACTCCAATGCCTGAAAAGAATTAAAAAAAAAAAAAAAAGGTAAAATAATACATGAAACAATGGTATTTAAAGATGTTGGAAATCAGGAAACCAAAAGGCAGGGATTTCTAAGAAACGAGAAACAAAAAATGTGGAACGTTTGCTTTCCCTATGTTGTTGACTTGGGAGCATCTTCACTATGATTTTGGGAGACAGAACTCAGTGGAAGCCTAAATTGAGGATATGAAGTTTAGATCCCAAGGAGACCAAGGTGGCAAGATTTCCTCAGGATAGAATAGCAGAAAGAACTGTATCTGCAGAAACAATTCTGGAGCTCTCCAGAGGTTACCTTTAAGGTTTCAGCAGAATATTGATTAGCAAATATCTGTGATTCTGGAGAAAAAACTACCCCAAAAGATTGCAAGGAACAATATTCAGAGCTCATGCAAGCCCAGAAATACTGCATTTCCCACAAATGAAACTAGAAAACTTAAATATGTGAGGCATTGAATAGAATATTTTAGAAGTACTCAGTGGTGAGAAGTCATTACCCATAGACTAAACATTACTGTGGTCTAAGCTATAAAAACCTTACAAGCTAGGTCAATAAAGATCATCAGTGAAAAACTAGGGACAAACTTAGGGAGATGTGATGCATGGCATAAATACACTATCAAACATAACTAAAAGCATACAAGCAGTAGAAGGTAAAATAGATGACTGAGATTTTCTAAAAATTAGACACAT